>NC_057804.1:544870272-544871871 GCF_018294505.1 Triticum aestivum | reverse complement strand
AGAGGGAGTCGATAGATTATTATCAAGATCGATTTGCCACCCTACTCCTTCGATGCCAGGTAGTGTGTGTGTATGTTTGAGAGAGAAGCCATTCGATAGATTAGTATCAAGATCGAGGTGTCACCCTACTCCTTCGGTGTTGGGAAGTGTGGGTGTGGGTGTGTGGCGGGGGGGGGGGGCAGTGCACTCACATATCTCTACTCTTATAAAAAAAGTTGGTGATGATGGTGTTCCTGCCATCCTGCAATATAGGCCATCCGATTTATATCCGACAGACAGGAATGAAACTATGGCAATTTTGCAAAAATATACCCACACCCTCTCCGCATTTGCAAATAAGGCATTCCGTCATTCATCCTTTTATCCCACAAGATAAACTTCTCATACAAATTCATCTTGATGTTCCATGCAACGCATGGGCATCTTGCTAGTAGGGAGAAGGAGTTTGTGTGACACATATCTAGCTATATTAAGGGACAAGTAGATAGCATATGTGTGAGAGACATTATTATACTTTGAGACATTAGTGGTTGTGGGTGGGCGGAATTAAAGGGGTGGGCATGTTAAACATAGAGAGCGTGTGTGTTTCTGTGTGAGAGACTTTTAGGACGGGGTAGAAAGACGAATTTAACCCTGACGGAGGGAGAGAAATATACATGCGCGTGTGTGATTCCGATGCCCACAGGGAAATGATATATGTATGCGTATCACTATCTAGCGATCGTGGACGCGCATCGCTTGAACATAAGTCAATATCTAATTCGTATCGTGGCCAAAGGTACAATATCGATTCAACGCTATAAAGATTGGACACTCACATATCACATTTTTTTCTATTTAAATAAACCTTTTCAGTTGTGCATGCCAAAGTTACAGTGATGTTTCTTCAAACAACCAATGTAGCTATCATGTCCATGCACCATTGTTACTCTTGCATTCAAATTCATTAGTATTGGATGATTTAAGTTTCTATTTTGAAGTAATTTATGTAATATTCATATATGAATTCAACGGGTACGCAATTTATGAAAAGGAGGCTATGTAATAATATGAGGTAACACTTTTAAGTAGCTGACTACAATATCCATTTCTTTTTGTGCGCCTCTACACTAACACGTCAATGCATTATGTTTAAAGTAAATAACCAATGTCACTAAATTATCTATTTACATGAGGAATACATAGGCTGAGCGTTTGATCCCTTTTTTGTGAACGCGCCACTACACCCATACGATTGGCCGCGCCCATGTGAACGTCCAAGTTATCAGCGCATCATCCCGAGTTATTGTCTTTTTTCTGGTGTGGACTTCACACCAGTTATTAACTGCCGACGCGTGCCCCGTGTACACAGTCTAGCATGACCTTCCCGCTAGCACGGTCCAAAATTAGTTGAAACCGGATACGAACGATCCTGCGGGCGGCAAAATCTCCCGCCTCCTTCTAAAATTCCCGCCACCTTAGTCTTTAGCATGCAAAATCACCCTTTTGTCCTTGGTGCACGGAGACCAACAGTTACAATACCGCCCTGATCTACATGATAGGTTGGGGCTGCTTTGGTAACTTCTGGTTCAGACCACTACATGGCACCCCCATTTCCTC
>NC_057804.1:544802487-544869910 GCF_018294505.1 Triticum aestivum | reverse complement strand
ACAGCACCAGAGAATCTTACATCACGCCATCCGTACTTCATCACCCTTTATCCCCTCCCCTCTCGAAACCCTAGACTGCTCCACCTCGCCGGATTTGCTTCTGCAGCCGCATCTACCCCTCCCACCTCCCCTAGAAACAAGTAGACTGCTCATCCAGCACTGTACCACAGCCCATTCAGTGCCGGCCTTGTCCACGGTGCCGGATCTACTTCGCCGGTACTCTCGTCAACCGCCGCACATCTACAGCGGCTCATTCGTACTCCCCACCGGAGACGCTTCGTCCACACCCCCGTGAGCCGCCCCACCGACGCCCCCGTCGACGGCCTCTGATCCTCTTCGCCGACACCTTCCTCAACCCTATCGGAGCCGCTTGGCCGACACCTTCCTCAACCCTACCAGAGCTGCTTCGCCGACACCATCGTCAACCCTACCGGAGTAGCTTCGCCTATACCATTCTCAACCCTACCGGGGCCACTTTGCCAACTCACAAGTCCACGGCCTCAGATCTGCTTCCTTTCACCCTCATCCAACCTACCGGAGCAGCTTCTGACGCCATGTCCACGGCCGCAGATCCGCATCATCGACACCACCCTTAACCCAACCACCAGAGCACCTTCTGATGCCCCGTCCATGGCCGCAGATCCACATCGTCGACACCATCCTTAACCCAACCACCGGAGCAGCTTCTGACGCCCCGTCCACGACCGCAGATCCGCGTCGTCGACACCATCCTTAACCCAACCACCGGAGCAGCTTCACCTACGCCCTCGTCCACGGCCACAGATCCGCTTCGCCCACAGCGTAGTCCACCCTATCGGAGCCTCTCCACAAACACCCTACTCGACGGTTCTAGATCTCCTTATCGGACCCCGACAGCCAGCGCGTCGTCATCACCCTTGATGTTTCTAACCTGATTCCCACCGTCTGGAGAGATGCCAAGCACCCGCCATGGCCTAGGTACTTGTCACCTTTAAACCCATCCAATATCACCTGCCCAATGTACTTCAAATATACTAACCAGACGCTGTTACCTGTTATGCAGCTGGAAAAAACTACAAGGACGATGTTTCTTCTGGATCTAACAGCTTGGCCAACCAAGATCCTGGACTGAGGCATTGCTATGATCTTGTAAGCGCGTCTCTCTCTCTTGTATTGTTCTGTGCCTGCCAGCGTGCTTTGCTAGGATTTTCGACCAGTAATCCCTTTGTGCAGACAATGATTTCTACTACTGGCTGCTAAATTAGATATGTAGATGTCATACATGATACTACCTCGTACCTCCATTCCTAAATATAAGTCTTTCTAGAGATTCCACTATAGGCTACATACGGAGCAAAATGAGTGAATCTACACTCAAAAATGCATCTATATACATCTGTATGTGGTCCCTACTGGAATCTCTACAAAGACATATATTTAGGAACAAGGGCAGTACATTACACAAAATCATAGGTGGCATGTAGGAATTCCAGTGCTCTACATTAGGCTCCCTTAGAGTGCCTGCTAGTCCAGCATACAAAGTCATGGCTAGTTTATGGTACGCACAAGGGATATGCAATGTAGTATCATGTAGAGATGTCTGAAATTAGCCGTTTCAACTTGCAGATAGGGTTACACAATGAAAAAGTACAAGATGTATGTGGCAATTTCATGGAACATCGCAAAAAAAGGAGAGGCAGTGGTGAGCCTATATAGTGTGCTATGATATGTCACTCCTCCATTGCAATCATCGTGGCATGTTATTTGTATGCCAGTTCTATTAGCCAAGTTTCCTAGGGACAGTTATTACGAGTTATCCTAAGAAAATAAGCACCTGTGAATATAAGCTCCATGTAATAAGCCAACCAGTTCTTTTCATTGTGTTTTCAACTTATCTTTGGTATGATCAGTGGAAAGTCTAGATTGCATTATTTTTTTTCATTTTGCTGCCCATATGGAAATTAATTTGACTTGCAAACATCACAAATTGAACCCAATGCATTAATTAATATGATGGGAAAACAGACCATCACTATTTGCTCAAAATGGAAATACAAAGATACCATCTACTTGGCACAATCTACTTTGGTCAATGTTTTCCATAGAGATCCAATTGACTAATTTAAATGAAGAACGCATGATCCACATTTAAATGAAGAACAATTATTTATTAAAATTCGATGGTCCAAGTGGCTGGTTATTATCATATAGCAGCACCACCTGAAAGCATCATATAGCAGCAGTAGCAGCTCATAGCAACTCATCATACAGCAGCAGCAGTCTGCAATTCATCATATACCAGCAGTAGCTCATAGCAATTCATCATATAGCAGCAGCAGGAGCAGTTCATAGCAATTCATCATATAGCAGCAGCAGGAGCAGCTCATAGCAATTCATCATATAGCAGCAGCAGGAGCAGCTCATTGCAATTCATCATATAGCAGCAGCAGCAGCTCATAGCAATTCATCATATAGCAGCAGCAGCAGCTCATAGCAACTCATCATACAACAGCAGCAGCTCATAGCAATTCATCATATAGCAGCAGCAGGAGCAGCTCATAGCAATGCATCATGTAGCAGCAGCAGAAGCAGCTCATAGCAATTCATCGTATAGTGGATTAGAATGAAAATTTGGCAAAAAATCAGAGGAGATCCTCACCTTGTTGGATGAGCTCATCCTTCAACAGCACCTCAAGGCCATGGCCTGGGAGGAGGGGAGGGGGAATAAGATGCCTTCTGCCGCAGTGTGGCATCAGCTGTAGTTGTGTACCGCCCGCCAGAGTAGTGCGTTGGATGAACCACAGTGGAGCAGCTGCTGGAGACCATGAGAATGAGGGGCGGCGCCAGAGGGAGGAGCAGCCAGGGAGATTTGCCCCTACCCGCCGGCCAAGTAGCCTAGCTGGACATAGCATCATCGAGGACCAGGCCAGATGGGACCAGTGGCGACGGCTTGCTGGAGGAACCCTAGTGCTGCAGGCAGGGGATCGAGGTAGATGGAAAGGGGAGAGGAGATGCAAGCGGGCAGGCAATGAATGCTTGCGTGTTTGCTTTTACTTGAGGGTCAAGTGTGACACGGGCATCATCAGTTGCATTTTGAGTGTAATATAGGCAGACAACAGAGTCATTTCACTATTCCCCTTCCCTTCAATTTTTAGTGAGGTTCTACCCGAAACACCCCCTCCAAAGCAAAATTAGTTAAGCCCAAGCCCATAACTCAAAAATGACTTCTTTACATCTTTTATGACTTATTTTGACAATATGCCCTGAAAAGGCGGAATCGAACTGGCCCTTAACCTGCAATTCAGTTGTGCGTGCAATGATGAATCACTCCTGCCTGCTATCTGTACATTTAGGCATCATCATACATGGCATAACCTAATACATGTGCATTCCATTGTAGAATCTGGAATATGCAATGTTTATGTTAGTTCATACGTTGCACATGATGTTTAAATGCCCCTTAAATCTGGTCAGTCAAGTGATGGTCTTTAAGCCTCCTTCTTTGCTTCTTTTCTTGATATGTAAGATTTGCTCACACATCTGTTCAATTGCTTGTTTGCATCAGCCAGCCATACTAGGACTGTTTGCTTTGATTACTTGTTGTTCTTGACCTAACACTCTAACAGAGCTTGTCAACAATTTAAACACTAAGGGCTGCTGTAGTGGGGCCTTGTCTAACTCATAGGTGACATAAAGGTTTGGCTGTACACTACAGTAGGCTCTCCAAGAGTACCTGGAGATCGAGTTCGAAGGTATGCCTAGTTTTTACATAGTGCAGACATAGTAAATGCTGATTTCATTGTGTGCAAGTGCAAGAGATGCAGCATGTTTCATTATGTGGTGTTGTTTTGTTATAATCTCATCCTTTTGTGTTCACAGACTGGAAAGTATGCATATTTATCTTCCAAGCAGACGAGTAACTAGTTTGTGTCACCTTGCAGAGGGGGTGCAATGAAGATAAGATTGAGGATTTCCAAGTACAAGATGTTAGGAAGGAGCCTTGCAAGAGAAGTAGGAGCTGCGCTGAGCCTCTTCAACCTGCTAAGGTAAGTCATTGTATGCAACTCAACATTTCAATTCCTTGTTTGTTTCAGGCATAGTTAATTTGCTCTTTTCAATTGCTTTATTTGTCCTCAGTTAATGAGATGCCCAAATAATCATGCCTAATGTTTGGTACTTGTATAACTATTAGTTGACATAATTAAAGGCCTTACCATTTAATTACTCTGCCGAAGTGTGCCTGAAGATTTGAAGTCTATTAACCAAATATTATTGCATGAGGCTCACAATCTAGTTTATACTACGCGAATGATTGCATAGTTTTGCCTGCTGTAGTATGTTTGTACGAAACCCTCTACTGTTCATTATGCTCCCTAAGACTTTAATTGAGATACATAATGGCCAACTGCTTGCTTATACGCAACGTACTGTCTAAATTTGTAACTTGTCTGTGTTTTCGATTGGGCCCCAACATCATGCTCCTCTGGTGAACTAAGAGGGATTTCTGTATGCAGGCTGCACAGACTATCTTTTTTATAATTTTTAAAATATCACCTGCTTATGCTTCATGACGTGTAACATTTTTTTTCGAAAGTGACGTGTAACATTATTGTTAGTCCTGTTTTGCCATGTAGTACAAAATAGTGTCTTGCTTGCTTCACTGTTGTAACTATATTTTTGCCCTAGTCATGTGTTCTTACAGAAACATTTCAGGATGAAGTGACATCAACACAAAGATCTGCGAGTAGTGTGGCATCGCTGTTACCGAATGATCATGGATTGGAATTGGAATGTGCTGATGTTCTCGAGCATCAACTAGAGGTGGCAAGACAACATGTACATGATTGTCAGCATTTAATCAACAAGTTGAGATTGGACATGCAGGTATTAGATGCAGGAGTCAAAAAAATGAAACAAGACACTGAGGTAACCATGAAGGAATTGGAGATTTTGCAGACTGAAATTTGTGCTACCTGAATCCGACCAATCGATTATAGTTCAAATGGAGTTAAGTTGATGCGCGTCCATGATGTATGAGCTGTATTTGCCCAGTGTATGTAATTTGCTGTTTGTGTATGCTTTATTAACACCTGTGCCGAACCATAATGCCGAGTGGGTATAATCGGCTGTAATTTCTTTATTGTATAGTGTAGGATTATTCTACCTTTCTATGCCTTGATCTCTTTGTTGTATAGTGTATGCTTTTTAGAGATGATAGTATTGAGTAGGATAATTCTTTGAATATGCTATATCGTTCAAACGGGGGCCAACTCGCCCGACCATGGCCCTTCATGGGCCGTACGATCCATGGGTCATGTACGGGCCGTCTGACCCATGGGCCTTCATTGGGCCGTCGGATCCATGGGCCTTCAATGGGCCGTCGGATCCATGGGCCTTCAATGGGCCGTCGGATCCATGGGCCTTCAATGGGCCATCGGATCCATGGGCCTTCTACGTCTCGTAGGATCCATGGGCCTTCTACGTCTCGTAGGATCCATGGGCCTTCTACGTCTCGTAGGATCCATGGTCCTTGTAAGGGCCGACTCATTTATGGGTATTGTACGGGCCTTTCATGGGCCGTAGACGGGCCTTTAATGGAAATCATATGTTTTATGGGCTGACCATAACGAGCCGTTAATAGGCCGTATTTGATGACGCTATGAAAATGGACCAACAGATTAACGGTCCACAAACGGGCCGACTGTAACGACGGGCTGAATTTGGCCCACAAGCAGAAAATGATAGTAACGGGCCGTAAGTAACCGAATGCTGCAAATGAGCCCGAGAATAAAATGGGCCCTCAGAAGGCCGAAAGATAACTTGGGCTAGAAACGGCCCAATGGAATAACGGGCCTTTAATGGGTATAAAGTGATACACTGTTCATTACGGGCCAGTTTCACCACGGGCCCTTTATGGGTGTAAAGTGATACACTGTTCATTACGGGCCAGTTTCACCACGGGCCATTAATGGGCCAATAGTTACAAAGGGCCTCATATGGGCCGAAAGACATCATGGGCTAGAAGTTAAAACAGGCTGGAATCATATTAGATGGCCCAGATGACGCTACTGGGCCTAATTCAGATAGGGCATAATGGGCCTTGGGTTAGCGGCCTGTAAATGGGCTATATGCAAACAGACCATTAACAAGCTTTCCATGGGCCGTCCCGCCACCTTTTGACCAAGTCAAACGGGACGGCCGTTTCACAAGAATGGGCCACTGTTAGGCCGTGCCACATGTTGACGTATCATAGGCGCCTTCTATCCAATGAGTGGATGACATCTGTCCCAATGATGAGCCGACACGTGTTTCCTCCAGCCAATGATGATTTTACACGTGGAAAATCCCGATTGGTCGGGGCTATTAACAGGTTATCGGATCCAAAACCCGACCCGATAGCTTAACGCCATTCTGTTGTGGTGGATGCCACGTGTCGGTCACCCTTAACGAAAGCACTTCTGTGACACGCGATTTATCGTCATTGAAGTGGAAACTTCGGTGATGATAATTTTGGTAATGTCATGGAACACTTCTACGACAACACATGTATGACTATCTTGATTCTGTCATAAAATCGTCATGGATGTACATGCATGAAACAAACGCGACCTACTATGACAAACATGTATCATCACGAAAGTGTATTTTTCTGTAGTGCTAGCTTCTAGAGTTTAGCCTCTATCGTGGTAGATCAACTCTTGTAATACTCATATTATCAAGATCAATCAAGACGGAAGTAGGGTATTACCTCAATCGAGAGGGCCCGAACCTGGGTAAACATTGTGTCCCCCGCCTCCTGTTACCATTAGCCTTAGACACACAGTTCGGGACCCCCTACCCGAGATCCACCGATTTTGACACCGACAGATGGTGGGGGAGGTTTCTTGTTTTAATAGGACGTTGTGCTGGTGGTTTGCTAACATGCGATACGACATGTCAGTGCTTTACCAAGCCGATCTGCATCCCACATGAGGCAGAACAACGTCAGAAGCAACACGTGGTTAACTTGAAGAAGATGAGGGAGAAGCGGATTCAGCAATGAGTGAAATGATGGTTGCATCATCCCTCCATCTTATTTTTTTAGCATTATTACTTCGTCCCTCCAACTTAACTTCGAGAAAGGTGCAGCTTTGTTATTTGATGCCTCATTGCTCATTACTATGCCGGCGCCATGACAGGGGTGCTTCACCCCGGCTGCTCTGCACTGTATTTCGTTATGGCACGTGGACCCGGTAGCTTGATGTCCCACATGTCGGCGAAAGGGACTAGAAGATTTATGAAAGCGAGTGCTCCACTCTTACCACAAAGGAGTACACGGCACAACGGGCTAGTGAACTCTCACTTGTACTGTATAGTATTATTATTTTGCTGTTTCGCATGATCCATCGATACAAATCCGATTAAACAGGAAAGGGCGGGATTTTTCCCGCGCGGTAGATGATACTGGCCATACATTTCAAAAGGCAATTTTAATGTATGCAAACTGAATAATTAAGTAACAATATGATATCTAGTAAAACTAAAAACACATATGATTTATTGTGTTAGAGTGTAGTAGTAGTGTTGTATTGCATAGTTGTTAGATGTAACATGCGAGAACGTGTAGAGATGTAGTTTTGGAGGGCCTACAGAGAGAAAAGCATAATACGGTCACCGAACTTTAGAATAAGCTGATTACGGTCACTATATACGTTTTGCGGTGATTATACGGTCACTTGGTCATGGTTCAGCATCAGATTGCACTCTGTTAACCGGCCAAATAGCCTGCGTGGCACCATGTTGACTAGTTAAATTGACCATGTTCCTTGTGGGTCCCACCTATCAGCTCGCATAGGGAAAAGGTCAGGTAAACACAAATTTACGCAGGCGCGACAAGACTCCAACCCATGCGCGATAATCACCTGGTTGTGTACGTGTCTGTCAGGGCCTGATGTGTGCGCATGCACGTGTAGGTTGAGCACTTGGGCGTGAGAGTGTGTGTTGGTCGTGTGGTGTACTGGTGTGTGCATGCATGCGTGCGTGTGTGCGTGTGAGTGTTGCGTGCATGCGTGGTTGCATGTGTATGTGTGAGTGTTGCGTGCGTGCGTTGGTGCATGTGTTCGTGTGATTGTTGCGTGCATGGAGTTCGTGAGCATGCGTGCGTGTGTGTATAATCACCACACCAGCTCATGTGTGTTAAAATAGATGACTCAGCATACCAATACAAGGCGACCTTGTCCATTGTGCCCACGATCATGACTTTGAACCACCGTCCAATATTTTTTTGTCGTTTGTTTTCATTCTTACTAGCAAGATGCTCGTGCGTTGCACGTAACATCAAGGTGCATTTGTATAACTAGTTTATCTTGTGAGAGAAAAGGATGAACGAGGGAAGGCCTTATTTGCAAATGTGGAGAGGTGTGTGGGTACCTTTTTGCAGAATTTCCATAGTTTCTTTCCTATCCTTCAGATATAAATCGGACGGCCTATATTGCAGGATGGCAGGCACACCATCATCACCAACTCTGTTTTTTATGAGTGTATTTTATAAGAGTGTAATGTAGAGTAGATACAAGCCGACAGGTGGGCCCAATGGTAGTGAGATAATGTGATGCAACACTAGAGGTGCCATGTGGAGTGTTTAACTGGTCAACTAGTCGTGTCTTGAGCAAATACAGAGTTGCACGGTCAGCCCGTGACTATATAATAACCACAAAACATAAATGGTGACCGTAATGAGTGGATTCTGAAGTCCAATGTATGTATCATGCTTTCGCTTCAAATACAGTGATCGTCACTGTATATATCGCGAGAGAAAGATGAAACATGCGTGAATGTGCCGGGGGCTTACTTTTAGAGAACCTGGAGATAGTTTGTGTGCGTACGTGAAAGGGGCGTAGGGTGGTATGCGATGGAGAGAGAGATGATCTTCGTTCTCTTTATTATGACTAACTTTATATATAGTATAAAAATATAGAAATTCACAGTGCAGAATAAATATCATTGTGGGCACCATGCAATGCAAATTAGCGTTCATACTCCTCCATATAACTTTGTAATGTTGTATATATGTAGAAATTCTAAAATAAGTTTTTGGCCACACTTTATTCAAAAGGAATGTTGTATGCGAAATAAACGTGAAGAGAGGGTGAGGGAGTCCTGGATTAAGGGTTCCTCGGACAGCTGGACTATATACATGGTGTCAGATTTCGGGTTCCGACAGACCCTCTAGGCTCAAACTCTGGGGTGCACGCGGAGATCGCACCTCCTACCTACCTATGTCTCGTCGCCTCGCAAGGATCTAAACTACACAAAGAACAACACAAGGGACACGAGGTTTATACTAGTTCGGGCCACCATTGTGGTGTAATACCCTACTCTAGTTTGTGGTGTGGTGGATTGCCTCAGGGGCTGATGATTAACAATACAAGGAAGAACTGCCTCGCGAGGGGTGTTCTTGCGTTGGTGGTTCTGGCTAGGGTTCAACTGCTCGATCCCCTGCCTTGAGAGTGGCTAGTCCTATTTATAGAGTGAAGCCCTGGGCCTCTTCCCAAATATTGAGCGGGAAGGGCGCCAACAATTGGCCATTTTGAAGGGGAACATCTAGCACACTTATCCTGACTAAAGTCGGTCCTCGCCTGCCAAAGACTCTGGCGGTGACGCCGGCTTGGGCTCCACGATGACCTCCATCCTGCCGTTCTGCTGGTCTTGGTCTTGTTGCACCAAAATGGTTGCCTTTGCTTGATACTCTTGCCTGCGCTTGCTCCCTTTGCACCAAAGAGGAAACAAGGACTCTACGCAGGCCGGCGCCCGGCTGGCGCCCGCCTGGCTTTGGTCGTCATGGCTTGCTTCACGGGCACCTCGTGAGGTACCCTGCCTTGATCTCTCCGCCTCCTCGCGAGCCAGCCTGATGAGGCCGTGCCTGAGGAAGTTTCCTGTCATCTGCCCCGCGAGGCTTGGCCCCTCGTGAGGGTCTTGAGCTTGTGTTGACGAAGATGGGCCGTACTGGGCCACTCCTTGAGCCACGCCGCAGGCCGCAGGCAGGCAAGTCTGGGTGCCCCCGTTCCCAGAACACCGACAGTAGCCCCCGGGACCAAGGCACGCCTGGACTTGGCTTAGCCGAAGAAGGACAGGACGGGGCTGATTCTCCGCGGGCCTGCTCCGGCTCCGAGGCGATCTGCAAATGTGCCTCCTGCTCCCGAGTCTCCTGAGGTTGACCCCAGCAGCCGGCTCTCGGGCTTCAAGTTTGGCGGGAGGTTGCTTTAGCCCGCGGGCGATGACCAGTAAGTGCTTGATTCTTGTTTTGCTTCTTGCTTTGTTGCTGAGGCTTGACGTCCATATTCCTTGGCTAGCCCGGTGCCTGCAGCGAAAAGGCTGAAGGGGGCCCCTGAGGCTCCGTCCGGAGCAGCACTTCCACCCGTGGGAGAAGGGGGCGGCAAGGCCCAGGCCTCTCCTGCCCGGTCATCCTCGCGAGGCTAGGCGGGGTGTGTTAGAGGGAGCTCAGCCCCCGTGGCCCAAGCAACTCTCGAGGCGTCTTCGCCTGACGCCACTACCGCAGTCATCGGGGCGCAGAAGGTCCCAACTCATGGTGTTATGATCACGCTGCCGTCTTCTCCTCCTACTCCGCCAACTGCCATTTCTTTGACCCCGTCTACTGTCTTGGATCGTGCTACTGCTGAATTGGACCGGCTACAAGGAGATCTCTAGGGCGCCGACCCTCGTCTGGTGGCCGGGCGCCTGGAGCTGGCCTCCGGCTGGGTCTACTCTGATGCTTCAATTCGAGCAGCGCTGGTTCAGGCCACGATGGCCTGTGACGAGGAAAAGCAGGCCATCCTTCAGGCCAGGGCCGCTCGCGATGCCTCCTTGGGGGAGGTTGCGGATGTTCGGGGTCGCTGCAAGGCGCTGGAGAGCGAGCTGCAAGGCCTTCACGACCAGCTTGCCAAGGAGGCCCGTGACCACCAGGAGAAGGAGGCAGAGGTGAAGGCTCGCGAGGCTGCCGCCAAGGACCGGGATGCCGAGCTTGATGAGTGCCATGGCCGCTTGGATATGCTGGAGCAGTCGTTGGAGGCGAGGAAGATCGAGCTGGACGACAAGGCGCGGGTCCTGGCCGAGGACCGCGTGGCCTTCACGAAGCTGGAAGAGAAAGCTCGCTCCTTGCTGAAGACGCTTTATGACAGAGGCCTGGAGAGTTTGTTGGCTGGTGCCGAGGATGGCCCCTCCAAGTTGCTTCGTTTCCTGGTCCGCGCCCTTGAAGATGTCGCGATCAGCCTGGGCCCCACAGCTGAGGCTAAGGCGCGTGTCCTTTCTTCTGCAGCACTGACGCGCGTCTTCACACACGTCTATCTTTGCGACCCCAACGTCGACCTTGACAGCCTACTGGAGCCTGTGAGTTGCGATCTTGCCGCCGCCACTGCTGAAGCTGTGAAGGGTCGAGCGGAGGCTCTGCTGGCGAGGTTCCGTGCCTTCAGCACCAAGCCGAGGCGAGCTGCTGCCGATCCTGAGGTTCCACGAAGCTCAACCACCCAGCACAGCTCTGCCGCTAGCGATGGCGCTGCCGGAAAGTGACCCCCTCGTGTCTCCTGTCCTGCTTTCAGCTCCTGCAATATGCGTCATGCCTCGTGGAGGTGTTTAAACTTGTGTTTGGCGTTGTGGAAACAATCTATGGACTGTAATATCTGCTTTTTGATTCCTTGAGATTTGCGTTTTTCCTTCCTACTTGCTTGTGTTCTATGTCGGCATAGCCCGGCCCCGCGCATACCTCAGCCGCCGTTAGCCTTGACCAGAAACCAGGACGGGACCAAGTAGTGAGGGGCTACGTGACTAGTTCGGCTCTTGGGTCGCGATGCTCAGGAGTCCCCCTTGACGCGCGAATAGCAAGTAGGGAGAGGAGATGTGTGAACAAATTTACCGTTCTACTTCGGCAGAGCCCGACCCCATGCATACCTCAACCGCCGTTAGCCTTTCGGAACAAGGGGTGAGGGGCTACGTGACCAGTTAGGCTCCTGAGTCGCGATGCTCAGGAGTCCCCCTTGACGTTCAAACGACCTTCGCACCTTGGCTCCGCTCGAGGAAATACGTGCGACGAACTAGGCCCGAGGGGCCTGGCTGGGTGGCCTGCGTCTGGGCATGACCCAGGCGTAGCCCCCGTGTCCAACCCCCTCGCGCGACACTCCCGAGGGGAGGCGTTACAACGAGGCCGGAAACTGAGCTCTAGGCTCCCTGAGGTTGATGCAGCCGAGGGCCACCCTCGGTTGTTTATCACCAGCGCGGAGCATAGCGCTTCCGTATGTGTACGGGCATAGCCGCTCCTCGGTAGTGTCGTCAGCCAGCACGGAGCATGGTGCTTCCACTGGTGCATGGGAGGGGACTCCCCTCTGGGAGGAGCCCCCGGGGCGTGTACAGCCCCGCCCTGACACGTGGCTGGCACGGTAGGGCTTGGCGAGGTGTATCTGGGCACCCGTGAGCCAGCGTGGGACTCACGGGGCCCTACCTCAGGGCGGGTTGCGCCTGGCTCTGGGCCTTTACTTGTAATGTGCTCCTGCAAATTTGGTTAGATGCCGACGCTGTACGTCCTCGGGTCCCGGCCCTCGAGTGAGCTCAGCCATCGCTGGTATGCCAGGTCGCGATGTCGTGGACAAGGCTAGAAGGTGAGGGCTGGAGAGCCAGTAAGAGTCCATGAGTCGCGATGCTCAGTTACCCCCCCTTTAACGTGCAAGCCGCCGGCATGAAGGAAGAAAGGTGTCGCCACAAGCAAGTAATGATCACGGTGGGTCAAACGCACGAACTGAATAAATGCGAGAGGGGCACATGCCGCTGGGTCAGGCCCAAGTGGCTTGGGGATAATGCAGCCCGAGGGGCGCCCCCAACAAAGCAAGCTAAAGACATGAACCAAAGGGATACATGCCGCAAGGACGGACCCACGCGGCCTGGGAATGATGCAGCCCTGAGGGCGCTCCCAGCTGAAAAATGGAACTCAAAAGATGTCACCTGATGGTGTTGAAGGTGAAGGGATGCTGAAGTAGTGACGTCGTGTGCTGCGGAAGCCAATCTTCACGAGCCCCTAGGCCCAGGAGCCTCGGGAGGCTCCGGAGGCGTTGGTGGCTCCTCGCGGACTGATACGTCTCCGTCGTATCTACTTTTCCAAACACTTTTGCCCTTGTTTTGGACTCTAACTTGTATGATTTGAATGGAACTAACCCGGACTGACGCTGTTTTCAGCAGAATTGCCATGGTGCTGTTTTATGTGCAGAAAATAAAAGTTCTCGGAACGACCTGGAACTCCATGGAATATCTTAGGATAATTAGTAAAAAATCCTCGCCAAAGATGAAGACCAGGGGGCCCACACCCTGTGCACGAGGGTGGGGGCGCCCCCCTGGGCATGCCCCCTACCTTGTGGGCCCCCTGGTGGCCCTCCGACGCCAACTCCAACTCCATATATTGGCTTTCGGGGAGAAAAAAATCAGAGAGAAGAAATGATCGCGTTTTACGATACAGAGCCGCAGCCAAGCCCTAATCTCTCTCGGGAGGGCTGATCTCGAGTCCGTTCAGGGCTCCGGAAAGGGGGATTCGTCATCATCGTCATCATCAACCATCCTCCATCACCAATTTCATGATGCTCACCGCCGTGCGTGAGTAATTCCATCGTAGGCTTGCTGGAC
The DNA here is from genome assembly GCF_018294505.1 of Triticum aestivum. Classification (NCBI taxonomy): domain Eukaryota; kingdom Viridiplantae; phylum Streptophyta; class Magnoliopsida; order Poales; family Poaceae; genus Triticum; species Triticum aestivum. The sequence goes on along the minus strand of NC_057804.1, from coordinate 544,856,293 downwards.
GGTGATGGGTTGGATGAGATTTATCATGTAATCGAGTTAGTTTTGTTAGGGTTTGATCCCTAGTATCCACTATGTTCTGAGATTGATGTTGCTATGACTTTGCTATGCTTAATGCTTGTCACTAGGGCCCGAGTGCCATGATTTCAGATCTGAACCTATTATGTTTTCATGAATATATGTGAGTTCTTGATCCTATCTTGCAAGTCTATAGTCACCTACTATGTGTTATGATCCGGCAACCCCGAAGTGACAATAATCGGAACCACTCCCGGTGATGACCTTAGTATGAGGGGTTCATGTATTCACTATGTGCTAATGCTTTGTTCCGGTTCTCTATTAAAAGGAGGCCTTAATATCCCTTAGTTTCCAATAGGACCCCGCTGCCACGGGAGGGTATGACAAAAGATGTCATGCAAGTTCTTTTCCATAAGCACGTATGACTATATTCGGAATACATGCCTACATTACATTGATGAACTAGAGCTAGTTCTGTGTCACCCTATGTTATGACTGTTACATGATGAACCACATACGGCATAATTATCCATCATTGATCCGGTGCCTACGAGTTTTCCATATACTGGTTCTCGCTTATTTTCTTTTCCGTTGTTACTGTTACAATCACTACAAAAATACCAAAAACATTATTCTTGCTGCCTTTACTTTTGTTACCGTTACCGCCACTATCACATTACTTTGCTACTAAACACTTTGCTGCAGATACTAAGTTTCCAGGTGTGGTTGAATTGACAACTCAGCTGCTAATACTTGAGAATATTCTTTGGCTCCCCTTGTGTCGAATCAATAAATTTGGGTTGAATACTCTACCCTCGAAAACTGTTGCGATCCCCTATACTTGTGGGTTATCAAGACCTTTTTCTGGCACCGTTGCCGGTGAGCATAGCTCTATTCTTGAGTCACTTGGGATTTATATCTGCTAGACACTATGAAGAACTTGAAAGACCCTAAGACTAAGATTTTTCCCTCAACTACGAGGGGAGGTAAGGAACTGCCATCTAGCCTAGCACTAGATTCTCCTTCTGTTATAAGTAAGGTTGCGACACCTAAACCTGCTACTGCTATGAATTCTGATATGTCGCATGTTATTGATGATGCCACTTCTACTATGCATGATACTTATGATGAAACCACTTCTATGCTTGATACTACTGTATCCCTTGGTGAATTTCTTGATGAGCAAATTGCTAGGTCTAGAGAAAGAGAAATTATTACACCTGAATACAATGATGAGAGTGATGATGGAAATATGCCTCCTATTCCTAAAGGTTATCTTTTTGATGCAGAATCTTCTGCCGCTATTTTTGCTTGCCAGGATAGATATGAACTTAAGAGGTTGCTAGTTAAATGGAGTAAAGAATCTTTTAGAGATAGAATGAGACCCGACCCTGCTTTTGCTACTTCACCTATTTGTGTTCCCGATAAGGATTATTATGATTTTTCTGTTGATCCAGATATAATTACTTTGGTTGAATCTGATCCTTTCTATGGCTATGAATCTGGAACTGTTGTGGCACATCTTACTAAGTTGAATGATATAGCTGCCCTGTTTACTAATGATGAGAGATCGCACTACCTTTAATTACTCAAAATATTTCCGTTCTCATTAAAGGGTGATGCTAAGATATGGTTTAATTCTCTTGATCCTGGTTGTGTGCAAAGTCCCAAGGATATGATTTATTACTTCTCTGCTAAATGTTTCCCTGCTCATAAGAAACAAGCAGCCTTGAGGGAAATATATAACTTTGTGCAAATTGAAGAAGAGAGTCTCCCACAAGCTTGGGGGAGGCTTCTCAAGTTACTTAATGCTTTTCCTGATCATCCTCTTAAGAAACCTGAAATACTTGATATCTTTTATAATGGACTAATTGATGCTTCCAGAGATTACCTGGATAGTTGTGATGGTTCTCTTTTCAGGGAAAGAACACCGGATGAAGCAGAAATTCTATTGAACAATATGTTGACAAATGAAAATAATTGGGCACCTCTCGAGCCAGCTCCTGAGCCAATTTCTGAGCCAATTGTTGAGCCTATTCCTAAACCAACTCCAAAGAAGAGAGGTGTTCTATTTCTTAGTCCTGAAGAGATGCAAGAGGCAAAGAAATCTATGAAAGAAAAAGGTATTAAAGCTGAAGATGTTAAGAATTTACCTCCTATTGAAGAAATACACGGTCTTAATTTACCGCCTGTTGAAGAAGTATATGATCTCAATTACTTATTTACTGAAGAACCTCCCGATATCCCGACACAGGTAGTAAAGGTAAATTCTCTCTATAGATATGATAAAGCTGAAGTCCCTCCTACTAAAATTGCTAGTCAGTGCTTGGATGAGTTTGATAACTTTATGTTTAAGCAAGATGACTTTAATGCTTATTTTGGTAGACAATTAAAACAAGATTCCTATATGATTAAATGCTTGGGTGATTATATGGCTGATATTAGAGGTGAACTTAAACTTGTTAGCAAACATGCTTCTATGGTTACCACTCAAGTAGAACAAGTACTTAAAGCTCAAAAAGAAGCGCTTGATGAAATGAATAGTAAGAAAAATGATTATGCTGTGAGAGTGGCTACTAGAACCGGTAGAATGACTCAGGAACATTTGTATCCTGAAGGCCACCCTAAGAGAATCGAGCAAGATTCTCAGAGAAATGATGTTGATGTACCTAGTTCTTCTAAAAGGAAGAAAAAGAAAAATGATAGGACTTCGCAAACTTCTAGTGAACCTATTGCTGAGCCACCTGAGAATCCAAATGATATTTCTATTTCTGATGCTGAAACACAATCAGGTGATGAACATGAACCTAGTGATAATGTTAATGATAATGTTCATGTTAATGCTCAACCTAGTAATGATAATGATGTAGAAGCTGAACCTGCTGTTGATCTTGATATACCACAATCAAGGAATCAACGCTATGATAGAAGAGACTTTGTTGCTAGGAAACATGGTAAAGAAAGGGAACCATGGGTTCAGAAACCCATGCCTTTTCCTCCGAAACCATCCAACAAAAAGGATGATGAGGATTTTGAGCGCTTTGCTGAAATGATTAGACCTATCTTTTTGCGTATGCGATTAACTGATGTGCTCAAACCAAATCCTTATTCTAAGTATATGAAGGATATTATTACTAATAAAAGAAAGATACCTGAAGCTGAAATTTCCACCATGCTTGCTAATTATACTTTTAAGGGTGGAATACCAAACAAACTTGGAGATCCTGGAGTACCTACTATACCATGCTCCATTAAGAGAAATTATGTCAAAACTGCTTTATGTGATCTTGGAGCCGGTGTTAGTGTTATGCCTCTCTCTTTATATCGTAGGCTTCACTTGAATAAGTTGACACCTACTGAAATATCTTTGCAAATGGATGATAAATCAACTGCTATACCTGTCGGTATTTGTGAGGATGTGCCTGTTGTGGTTGCAAACATTACTATTTTAACAGACTTTGTTATTCTTGATATCCCCGGGGATGATAGTATGTCTATTATTCTTGGAAGACCTTTCCTTAATACTGCAGGTGCTGTTATTGATTACAACAAAGGCAATGTCACTTTTCATGTTAATGGCAATGAGCACACGGTACACTTTCCGAGGAAACAACCTCAGGTTCACAGTATCAACTCTATTGGAAAAATTCCATCGGTCATATTCGGAGGTTTTGAATTTCCTCTCCCTACTGTCAAGAAAAAGTATGATATTCTTATTGTTGGGGATTTTCATATCCTCGTTGAGGTAACTTAGTGCTATTCGAAATTTCTCCTGTTCCGTGTTAATCGGAATGAGCTCGTTAACAAGACTTGACAACCTTGTTAGTGGATTCTTTTTGATGAACATGAGATGGATGAAACTAGAAGCACAACCTTCTGTACCCTCTTTATATTTTCTGTTATTTAGTAGAAATAAAGTAAAATAGTATTTTTCTGTCTGTTTCCTGACTTATCCGTGCAGTATAAAAATATCCCGAAAATTAAAGTCCCGAGAATGCCATGCCAATTTAATATGATTTTTTCGGGAATATTTAAGAATTTGCTGTGCAAAAATCACCACGGGGGGAGCTGCCACCTGGTCACGAGGGTGGAGGGCACGCCCCCCTGCCTCGTGGGCCCACGGTGGCCCTCCTCCACTTATCCCTGCACCCATGTTCTTCCTTTGCCTCACACAATCACGAAAATCCAACTCAAGCACGAGTTCCAGCCCCCGTTGCTGTGATTTTCGATCTCCTTGCTCAAAGCACCTCTCGCAAAACTGCTTGGGGAGATTGTTCCTTGGTATGTGACTCCTCCATTGGTCCAATTAGTTTTTGTTCTAGTGCTTTATTCATTGCAAATTTGTGTTGCATAGGTGACCATGTTCTTGAGCTTGCATGTCAAATTTATATGGTTCCAAGTAGTTCCAATGCTTTATATAGGCTCTAGGCACTTGTAGGAGTTGTTGCTATCAATTTTATTGAAGTTGGGTCACTTTTATTTGAAGTTACTAAAAATTTCAGATTGTTTCAGAAAATAATGAAGAGACTTTTGAGGGGCTCGTCGAGCCGAAGCTCGAAGGAAAAACAAAAGGAAGAAGAATAGAAGCCCAAATTTAATTTGCCTCGCACCGTGGAGGTCCGGCTGTGTGAATGGCCTTCCGATGACTTCTTGAGGAGATCCGGGATTTATGAAGATTTCTATTTATTAATTGAGAATGCTGGCCTCGCCGACTTCCTCCGCGACCAACATCATCAGTATCTCTTACTCACAAATACTTTTGTGCAAAATTTCTACTTTTTCCCTAAGAGTTCACCTCCATCGGTAGAATTTCATTTATATGACATTGTTAAGAGGATGCCATTAGCTGAATTTGGCGAGGTTTGCAAAATACCTTTTGAGGGCACCTTGGATGAACCACACCGTAATGAAGTAGAAGCTTTTATTAACACTATCACGGTGTGAGAAACCAGGAAGGTTTCTGATGCAAGAATCACTAGCATACATTTTCCTGTTTTACGCTACTTCGCCTTATTTGCTAGTCGTTCTTTGATAGGTCGTGGAAACTGTGGAAACCTTAGTATTCCTGATGTTACCATTTTGTTCCATGGTTTATACCGAAATAACTCTGTTAGTATGGGTGGAATTGTTGCTATGAGGTTAAGTCTGAACCGTACTAAAGGCCCCATCTTTGGAGGCATTTATGCCTCAAGCCTAGCTAAACATTTTGAAATACCTATTAGGCATGAGGAGAAAGAGGAAACATCGCCGCCTCGTGCTTATTTAGATTATAGGAGTATGATAGCACATGACTTTCTTGTTAAAAGTCACGAAGGGGAGCTCAAAATATAAATTGTACTTTGATAAACATCACCCTGAGACTATTACTTTGCCTGCTCCCTCTTTGTTTAACTTGTCTGCAGGTCCTCACATCGTTCCGTGGGTGGCCATTCAAGCCTATCGAAATCCTGCACCCACCCCGTAACCGGAGCCACAAGATGAGCCTCCACGACTATCTGTTTATTCTTGGGATCCAGAGGAGGTTGCCAGCCAGTGGCAGCCGGAGCCTTCTTCGTCACAGTATGACCCCAGCTTCACTTACAGGTATCCTCCAGGCCATCCCTGGCAATAGACCAACTTAGGCCAAAAGCCTAAGCTCGGGTGAGTACGTATTTCACACCGACATTAAATTTATGTTCACACACACTCATTACCAGATGTCGGTGTTCATACTCTTTCACTGTAATATCCATGCTAGATTATTTTCTTTTTCCTGCTTTCTTCTTGTGTGTTTAATAAAACTTAGAAAACCAAAAAAAATTAGTAGAAGTTTATTTCTTTGCTGTAGTAATTAAAAAGGAAAACCCAAAAATATTTCCCGTTATTCTTTTGCTTGTTGGGAGCTTTCCCGTGTAAATAGTTTTTCTTTTCCTTGCTTTGGGGGTCGAGAAGACCATATTGAAAATGCTTAGTGGCTCTTATATGCATGATTGTTTATTTAACTTAGAGCCCATATTACTTGTCTTCTCTCTTGAGTTGAATGCTTGTAGATTCCAGCTTAGTCCAACGCACGTGCACTCTTACTATTATACACTTCGTTCGGTCGTGCAAGTGAAAGGCAATAATGATGATATATGATGGACTTATTGGGATGAGAAAAGCTGGTATGAACTCGACCTCTCTTGTTTTTGTAAATATGATGATTCATTGTTCCTGAGTTAGCTATTATGAAGTAAGCATATTTGCAATGACATTTAGAGATTATAGTTGCTTGTGCCATGCTTGATTAGCTATGAGTTATAATGGTTTACCTTGCGTGCCAACATGCTATTAGAATGATCATGATGTGGTATGATGGGATGGTATCCTCCTTTAAATGAATTGAGTGACTAGACTTGGCACATGTTCACGCATGTAGTTGAATCAAATCAACGTAGCCTTCATGATATTTATGTTCATGGTGGATTATATCCTACTCATGCTTATACTTGGTGTGAATTAATTTTAATGTATGCTTACGACTGTTGTCGCTCTCCCAGTTGGTCGCTTCCCAGTCTTTTCCTAGCCTTCACATGTACTAAGCGGGAATACTGCTTGTGCATCCAAACTCCTTTAAACCCCAAAGTTGTTCCATATGAGTCCACTATACCTTCCTTTATGCGGTATTTACCTGTCGTTTCAAGTAAATTTGTATGTGCCAAACTCCAAACCTTCAAATGAAATTCTGTTTTGTATACTCGAGCAGCTCATGTTCCAACTAGGGCTATCCTTATCTTCCATGTTAGGCGGTTATTCTCAAGAGGAGTGAACTCCGCTCCTCATTCACGAGAAAATGGCTGGTCACCGGGATGCCCAGTCCCATGCTTTATGCAAACTAAATCAAAATAATTGCAAACAAAACTCCCCTTGGGACCCGTTGAATGTTGGAGGCACTCGTTGTTTCGAGAAAGCCATGGATTGATGCTTGTGGAGGAGGGGGGGTATAAACTTTACCATTCAGTTTGGGAACCGCCTATAATTTCTTTAGCATGGAAGATATCGTCATCTCATAGTTGTTGCGTTGACAGCAAAAGTATGCCGCTCAAAATGTTATTCAATCTCTATTTTAAAACTGAGCTCTGGCACCTCTACAAATCCCTGCTTCCCTCTGCGAAGGGCCTATCTATTTACTTTTATGTTGAGTCATCACCCGTCTTATTAAAAAGCACCCGCTGGAGAGCACACTGTCGTTTGCATTCATTATTATTGGTTTATATTGGGTATGACTTGACTAGATCTCTTTTACCATGAATTACAATGTTTAATCAGTCCTTGATCTTTGAAGGTGATCTGCATTTATGTTTTGCTGTCTCAGAAAGGGCTAGCGAGATACCATTTCATTATGTCATGTTATGATTATTTTGAGAAAGTGTTGTCATCCAAGTTTTGTTATTATAGCTCGCTAGCTGATTATGCTATTGATATGAGTAATTGTGAGACCTTTGTGTTATTGTTAGTATGGTTAGTTCATAATATTTGCTGTAACTTGAATGCTGGCTTTTCATGTTTACAACAACAAGAGCAAACAGAGTTTGTAAAAGTTTTTCTTTTTCTCTTCCAGTTTGTCAATTGAATTGCTTGAGGACAAGCAAGGGTTTAAGCATGGGGGAGTTGATACGTCTCCGTCGTATCTACTTTTCCAAACACTTTTACCCTCGTTTTGGACTCTAACTTGTATGATTTGAATGGAACTAACCTGGACTGACGTTGTTTTCAGCAAAATTTCCATGGTGTTGTTTTATGTGCAGAAAATAAAAGTTCTCGGAACGACCTGAAACTCCACGGAATATCTTAGGATAATTAATAAAAAATCCTCGCCAAAGATGAAGACCAGGGGGCCCACACCCTGTCCACGAGGGTGGGGGGCGCCCCCCCTGGGCGCGCCCCCTACCTCGTGGGCCCCCTGGTGGCCCTCCGACGCCAACTCCAACTCCTATATGTGCTTTCGGGGACAAAAAATCAGAGAGAAGAAATCATCACGTTTTACGATACGGAGCCACTGCCAAGCACTAATCTCTCTCGGGAGGGCTGATCTGGAGTCTGTTCGGGGCTCCGAAGAGGGGGATTCGTCGCCGTCTTCATCATCAACCATCCTCCATCACCAATTTCATGATGCTCACCGTCGTGCGTGAGTAATTCCATCGTAAGCTTGCTGGACGGTGATGGGTTGGATGAGATTTATCATGTAATCGAGTTAGTTTTGTTAGGGTTTGATCCCTAGTATCCACTATGTTCTGAGATTGATGTTGCTAGGACTTTGCTATGCTTAATGCTTGTCACTAGGGCCCGAGTGCCATGATTTCAGATCTGAACCTATTATGTTTTCATGAATATATGTGAGTTCTTGATCCTATCTTGCAAGTCTATAGTCACCTACTATGTGTTATGATCCGGCAACCCTGAAGTGACAATAATCGGAACCACTCCTAGTGAGGACCTTAGTTTGAGGAGTTCATGTATTCACTATGTGCTAATGCTTTGTTCCGGTTCTCTATTAAAAGGAGGCGTTAATATCCCTTAGCTTCCAATAGGACCCCGCTGCCACGGGAGGGTAGGACAAAAGATGTCATGCAAGTTCTTTTCCATAAGCATGTATGGCTTTATTCGGAATACATGCCTACATTACATTGATGAACTGGAGCTAGTTCTGTGTCACCCTATGTTATGACTATTACATGATGAACCACATCCGGCATAATTATCCATCATTGATCCGGTGCCTACGAGTTTTCCCTATACTGGTTCTCGCTTATTTACTTTTCCATTGTTACTGTTACAATCACTACAAAAATACCAAAAACATTATTCTTGCTGCCTTTACTTTTGTTACCGTTACCGCCACTATCATATTACTTTGCTACTAAACACTTTGCTGCAGATACTAAATTTCTAGGTGTGGTTGAATTGACAACTCAGCTGCTAATACTTGAGAATATTCTTTGGCTCCCCTTGTGTCGAATCAATAAATTTGGGTTGAATACTCTACCCTCGAAAACTGTTGCGATCCCCTATACTTGTGGGTTATCACGGACCATCTCCATCTCTGCCAGGACTGCGGAACGTCTGGCTGCCTGGGCCTCCAGGATGCTCCTCATGAGGCGTTGGCGCACAGCAGCCGTGTTCGGAAAGCTGTAAGGCATGCGAACATTGCTGTGGGGTGGACCTTCACAGCGTCCCACGCGTGAGGGCTAGAGGCGCTCCTGAGAGGCTGCTCGGTTGAGCCCTGGTATGTCGATGCAGACGCACAGCCCATCATCCTCACCCGGATGGGGAGCTACGGCGGGTAAGCGGCGGCTGCCACTTATGACTCTTGACTCCAGCAGCTCCTAAATGATCTCGCTGACGAACTCCCGAGGGTTTGGCCCTCCTTGCCTCGCCCCTTCCTGAGGGAAACGTGCTTTGAAACACGCCTCCAAGTGGTGCCCGAGCGCCTCCCTCGTGATCTTAGCAAAGTTGATGGCCCTCCAGGATAGAGCCCCCGAGCCTTGCTCGAGGAGGGCGCCGAGCGCGCCTTCCTATGCGACAGAAGGAGGCGCCTTTGGAACAGGCATGGACTCCAAGGGGCTTGCCTCCCGAGGGTTCTGACCAGGTGACGCCTTCTTCTTCTTAGGGACTGCCTCGGGAAGCCTTCCGCTCTTGTGATCTGGGTCTTCAATTGATGCGGCTTGAAAGGCACGCTCCAAAGAACACACTGCGTCTCTCTCTTCACAAGGCACTGTGAAGACCCCACTACTTCCTGGCATCTTGAGGACATTGTAACCATGATGAGTCACGGCCATGAACTTGGCCAGAGCTGGGTACCCAAGGATGGAATTGTACGGCAGGCGGATGTGCGCGACATCGAAGTCAATGAGCTCAGTGCGGTAGTTGTTGCGCTTCCCGAAGGTGACAGGAAGGCGGACCTGCCCTATCGGACTGTGGAACCATCATTGACTCCTGAGAAAGGCTTGGTTGGCTGAAGCTGGTTGTATGGCACTTGGAGATTGTTGAATGTCTTGACGGACAGGACATTGAGACATGCCCCGCCATCGATGAGGGTCCTGGTGACTTGCACATTGCTGATGATCGGGGAGCAAAGCATCGGGAGGACTCCGGCTGTGGCTGCGCACTTGAGCTGATCCGCTAAGCTGAACATGATGGCGCATGCTGACCACCTGAGGGGGCGCGTGGCTTCGAGCTTGGGGAGGACTGCATTCACTTCGCGAGCAAACTGCTTGAAGATGCGCTGAGAGGCTGGGGCTTGAGCTCCGCCCAAGATGCAAGCGATTGCGCGCGACTCCTGGAAGCCCCCAGCCCCCTCATCCTGATGATGGTCTTCGTTCCTCCTTGGCTGTGGTGGCAGAGGAGGGAGGCCCGCGTTGCCTTGCGGACGATCCTCGCGAGGCTGATCCCTCTAGCCTCCCTCGTGAGGCTGATCCTGCCAGCGGTCCTCGCGAGGTCGGTCGCGCCACCCTTGGCGAGGGCCACAATCTTCCCATCGCCCCCAACCTCTTCCTCCTCCTCGTCCATAGCCCCAGTCATCGCGCTCGTGGCGTCAGCTAGCATGCACGTCCCGCACGGCCCTGAGCTCTTGGCATTCGTTGGTGTTGTGGGTGTGGAGGTCGTGGTACACGCAGTACCGGCTGCCTTTGGACTACTCGGGCTGATCCCTTCCCCGCTTGGTGTCCGGTTCTGCTGCAAGCACGGCCGCCCCCTTGCGCTTCACGTCCTTGACTTTGGGCTTCTTCTCTTCTGGGTCGGCAGCCGGCAGCTCGAGGAGGGAAAGGCGTCCTTCCTCAGCCCTAGCGCACTTGGTTGCCAAGTTGAACAGCTCAAGGGAGGTGCACAGGTCTTCATGGATCGCAAGCTCTTCTTTCATTTTGACGTCACGCACACCATCGGAGAAGGTTGAGATGATGGCCTCCTCAGACACCCTGGGGATCTTAAGGCGAGCATTGTCGAAACGCTGGATGAACTTCTGCAGGGTCTCTCCTGGCTGCTTCTTGATGCGGCACAAGTCGCTCATGGCCGGGGGCCGGTCGCGTGTGCCTTGGAAATTGACGATTAATCGGGTGCGCATCTCGTCCCAGGAGGAAATCATGCCAGGAGCCAGGTTCAGGAGCCAGGTGCGGGCACCGTCCTTGAGCGCCATGGGGAACCAGTTCGCCATGACCTTCTCGTCCCCGTTGGCGGCTTTGATGCCCAGCTCATAGAGCTGGAGGAACTACGCAGGGCCGGCCGTGCCGTCGTAGTGTGGGGGCAAATCTGGCTTGAACTTGCCCGGCCAGGCCACACCGCGCAGCTCAGCGGTGAAGGCGCGACAGCCTGCAGTAGCCACGGGAGGCCTCGGGTGACGGAGGGCTTGATCTTGGAAGTCTCCGTGCGCTGCCGCCAGGAGCACCGCGGGCTCTTGGCGCGTTGGAGTAGGAGCGCAGTCGTGACGGGCCGGCACGGGGAGCGCCCGGGCAGCTTCTTGGGGACGAGGGATCTCTTGGCAGCTCTTCTCTTGCTGTGCTGGTGCCGGACGGAGTGGGTTCCGTCCAGGGGCCATGCGCCTTGGGGCCAAGGCACCTTCTTGAGGGAGAGGCGGCTGAGACGCCCCCGGAGCTTCCTCGCTCGCAAAAGGCGGGGCGCGATGCAACGAGAGGGATGGAGCATAGGAGCCCCTAGCGGAGCTGACGAGCTCGGTGATGCGGGCGAGCCACTCGTCGTAGAGGTCGTCGACGAGGCGGTAGTGCAGGAGTTCCCGCGCCAGGAGCAGCGCGGCGTGCGTGTCCGCAGGAGCGCGATGGGCGTGGGACGAGGAACCGGCTGGAGTCAGCGACGGGGTGGTGGTGCGGCCTTCTCGCCGCACCGAAGGATGCAGAGACGATGCCAGCTGCTCGTTCCCCTTCGTGCCGGTGGCGGCGCTGGTGGCAGGCGACAAGGAACGATGGCGGCACCCACCGACGGGGGCCGTCTGGGCGACGCGAGTGGCGAGGGCGGCCCGGCGCTCGGCGCGAGCTCGACGAGCGTCTGACATGGATGCGAGGGGCGGCGAAAAATAGGGCGGCGGAAGGAGGATTCTGGTGCACCCCTACCTGGCGCGCCAAATGTCGGATTTCGGGTTCCGGCAGACCCTCTAGGTTCAAACTCTGGGGTGCACGCGGAGATCGCACCTCCTACCTACCTATGTCTCGTCGCCTCGCAAGAATCTAAACTACACGAAGAACAACACAAGGGACACGAGGTTTATTCTAGTTCGGGCCACCATTGTGGTGTAATACCCTACTCTAGTTTGTGGTGTGGTGGATTGCCTCAGGGGCTGATGATGAACAATACAAGCAAGAACTGCCTCGCGAGGGGTGTTCTTTCGTTGGTGGTTCTGTCTAGGGTTCAACTTCTTGATCCCCTGCCTTGAGAGTGGCTAGTCCTATTTATAGAGCGAGGCCCTGGGCCTCTTCCCAAATATTGAGCAGGAAGGGCGCCAACAATTGGCCATTTTAAAGGGGAACATCTAGTACACTTATCCTGACTAAAGTCGGTCCTCGCCTGCCAAAGACTCTGGCGGTGACGCCGGCTTGGGCTCCACGATGACCTCCATCCTGCCGTTCTGCTGGTCTTGGTCTTGTTGCACCGAAATGGTTGCCTTTGCTTGATACTCTTGCCTGCGCTTGCTCCCTTTGCACCAAAGAGGAAACAAGGACTCTGCCTAGGCCGGCGCCCGCCTGGCGCCCGCCTAGCTTTGGTCATCATGGCTTGCGTCACGGGCACCTCGTGAGGTACCCTGCCTTGATCTCTCCACCTCCTTGCGAGCCAGCCTGATGAGGCCGTGCCTGAGGAAGCTTCCTGTCGTCCGCCCCGCGAGGCTTGGCCCCTCGTGAGGGTCTTGAGCTTGTGTTGATGAAGATGGGCCGTACTGGGCCACTCCTTGAGCCACGCCGCAAGCCGCAGGCAGGCAAGTCTGGGTACCCTCGTTCCCAGAACGCTGACACATGGGTCAGACTCTTGGGCTATGAAGATACAAGACAGCAGACTTCTTCCCGTGTCCGGATGGGACTCTCCTTGGTGTGGAAGGCAAGCTTGGCGATTCGGATATGTTGATTCCTTTCTCTGTAACCGACCTTGTACAACCCTAGTCCCCTCCGGTGTCTATATAAACCGGAGGGTTTAGTCCATAGGGCACAATCATAATCCCATAGGCTAGACTTCTAGGGTTTAGCCATTACAATCTCGTGGTAGATCAACTCTTGTAATACTCATATTCATCAAGATCAGTCAAGCAGGAAGTAGGGTATTACCTCCATAGAGAGGGCCCAAACCAGGGTAAACATCGTGTCCCCCGTCTCCTATTACCATCGACCTTAGACTCACAGTTCGGGACCCCCTACCCGAGATCCGCCGGTTATGACAATGACATTGGTGCTTTCATTGAGAGTTTCGATGCATCGTCATCAAAAGGTTTGATGGCTCCTTCAATTGTCTACGACAATGCAGTCCAGGGGGAGGTTTTCCTCCCCGGACAGATCTTCATATTCGGTGGCTTTGTAATGCGGGCCAACACGCTCATCCGTTTAGAGCAGATTGAAAGCTACTCCCCTGGCCATCAGGTCAGATTTAGAAGCTTGAATTATGTGGCCGATATCCGCGGAGACTTGATCTTCGATGGACTCGAGCCCATAACAGCTGCTCCCTGCCATCGCGATGAACATGACCTAAATCTATCATCGGACCGTGCTCAGGAGATAGCACCTATAACCGCTCTAGCCCTAGATCTGGAGCAGATTGCACCATCCGAGGACGGGATGCTCAACCCCGCCACGGAATCCACAGACTCAGCAGCGGTGTGTAACAGCCTGGTTTTTGGCCCTTTTCTTTTTCTTTTGATTTATTTGGTTTTTGCTCTATTTTTCTTTTTGGAGTGGTTCTGTGGCCTTCCCACCTGGGAAATCATCCTCATTCCCCCTCCCAAGTGGCTCATCATTCTCAAAACCTTGCGAAAGATCATGTCACTTCACTTCTTGACCAAACCCTAAACTCTTTTTCTAGGGAAAATTCCTTTTTCATTAAAGGAATAACCCTATCTACCCTAGGTTGTGAAGCAACCTATATTTCTGTCCATCCAAAAAACCCCAAATAATTCTCATAATTCCTTTGGGTCATATGTAGCTCAAATATACCCAAACATTTCCTTGGCCAGTTCAAAAATAATTCCCCAATATTCCTTTTTCTATTCTGCCCTAAATGGCACTTTGTGAAGGAAGTGTCATTTATATTTTTCCTAGTGGCTCCCAAACTTTTTGGGCATGCTTATATGTCCAAATAATTTCCTCATGCACAAGTTCAAATTTATTTGCCTAGCAAATCTTCCTTAGTGAATTTTCAAAGTTTCTGCCAGACAAAAGGCTTTGTGAAGGAAGTACTAGCTAGGAGTATCCAAATGATTTAAACTTTTGCACACTCCTTAATGTGCTCATTTTAACCCCCTCCACCCATTTGCAGCCCCATCCAATCATCTATATGAGCACAGGAGCAAATCTTTGATTCTGGCAATGTTTTCAGGTTGTGAAGCAACTGTATTTAATATTGCTGCAAAGATCCTGATAAATTACCAGATTGTTCTCCTACCCAAATAACTTCTCTCCACGAAACTTGGCACCATTTCACTTAGCCAATATTTCTCCAAAATTCTTGCAAGATTCTAGTCAATGAAGATAGTTGTGAAGGAAGTACCATTTTGGTAAATCCAATTGGTATGAAATTGTTACAGCTTCTTACTATGACCAAATCACTAAGCCTTCCCAAATTTAAGTTCAAGTGGCATCACCATGTGAGTGCATCATCCAAATCTCATTTCTCGACCATTTTGGTAGTTGCAAAGCAACTATATTAAACCCTGGTCCTAATCTTCTCAAAGTTACCAAGATGAAAGTCCTTCTTACCCTAAACCTTGCAGACAAACTCTCTGGCTCCAGTTCCTTTCCTGTTGATCAGCAGTTCTCGTTCAAGTTTACTGTAGTAAACTTCCGAAGTAGATTACCATTTAACTAGAGCGCTTTTGACCAAACTACCACCATAGTTGAGACCTCCCCTGGATAAACTTACCCGTAGACAACAAGTTCCTGCCCATCTACCCCGCTACATACCAATGCACGTGGTGACCACGACAATGGCGTGCCTGTGCAGGCGCTTTGTGTGCAGTGGCCGCGTCCAGTGGTTGTTTGTGCTAGACCCCCTCCTCCTCTTGTCGCCTTCGCGCACATGAGCATGTCCAGCATCTGGCCCACGTCGTTGCCGTTCTGCTGGACCCCTCTTCCCCTCCGTTCGTTTCCTCACCGACGCTCGCCATCGAACACCCACGGGAGCATAGTGCCTGACATCTTTTAATGGTGCTCGGCTTCTTCCTCTGCTCCCCAACGTCGTCTACCTCTCCGTGATCCCTGCATCAATGCTTCGTCGTCTTCCCGTGCCTGCCGTGCTTGCTGAGCTAGCCAGAGCTTTGGCCGAGCTCGAGCGGCGGCACTCGGCCTCGGCCTCCCTCGCTCGCCTATAAATGGCCCTCCCCGCGGCCTCCCTAGCACCGCATCGACCTCATCTCACTCCTGCACTCCTCCCTAGCTACTTTCCCAAGCCCCGGAGCCTCTCCTCGTCTCCCTCTGCCACCATGGCCGCCGCCTCGGTCCTCCTAAATTGGAGCGAACCCGAGCCCTTCCCTCGCTACTACCCCCACCAGTAGAACAACACCACTCCGGCGACCATCCCCATGCCCTTTCCCCCTCGCCGGAGCCACTATGGCCTCGAGTACCATCTCCACCCGAAGCCACCCCGTCGGAGTCCAAACTGCCATCGCCTCGACCCGTCCCGGTGGTCATGATCTGTCCCTCTAGATGCGGCTCTCCTCTACGAGCTCATCCATGGGCGGAGCCTCACCGGAGTTGCCCTGTAGCCCCGGCAGCCTTCGCCGGAGTGCTCGGCCTCCTCTGCTCTACAGGCGCGCATCAGGGAAGAAGAGGAGGAACGGGAGGAGAGAGAGGAGGGAGTTGACCCAGCCGGCCAGTGGGCCTGCGGCCCCACCTATCGGCGAGTGGGCGTTGACCCCGCCTGCCCAGCTGGATAAGTGACGGGCCCCACGGCTCGTGGGACCCGCATGTCATCCTCACACGCTGCCGGCCCCGCGCCTGCCAACTGCAATAAGTGAAGGCATATTCTGCCAAATATGTTTTCTGTTTTTCCAGTCAAGGACTTATTTGTGGATAAATTTTTACAGATAGGTCCCTAGCAGTCAAACCCTTATACCTTTTTAACTGTAGCTCCAAATCAGGTGATTCCAAAGCCCACTTCTTTGTTTCGTCGAGCCCATCCTGATGGAACCATTTTGAAAATGACCTTTATGCCCTTTCACTTATTCAACCCCCTCCGAGAGAGCATGATTTCCGGCGATTCATTCCGCGAGTTTCTCGCACTTTCTTCCTGTGATTTCTTCCACCCCAGGCAAGCCACACCCTCCATTTGCATCCCTATAATGCAGTGACATGGTTAAATTTATTTAATCTTGTTTAAAATATTGCTTTAGCTACATGGCTTGGTGCATGGCATTTTCTCGGAGTATTATTTTATTCTTGCTGTTGCCATGCTATGGTTTGGATTACTAGGAGTTATGCTTGAAGTTGATGAGTATCATGTTGCTATTGGAGTATTAGTGGTTGGTATTATGATTACTTTCATGTTGATATCTGCTATTATATGTTGGAGTATTACTTTGGATGTCATGCTGCCTTTGGATTATTAGTGGTTAGTATGATTATCTTTATGATGATAGTTGATGTTCTATTGCTTGGAGTATTATTTTCGAAGATGATGTTTACATGTGGATCTTAGCTGGATAACTTTGTTCTTGTTATTGGAGTAGTAGAGTTATTGTTTTCAGATTCATCATGATAGAAATGTTATGCTATCCTTGGAGTATTTTGATATGAGGATATTATGCTCATATTATTTGTTGGATATTGCTATGACTTGGATTATAGTTTGATAGTTGATATCGGTGTATCAGTTATCACAATTCTATTTTTGGGGATAAATCTCGTCATTAAGTTGGCCAGGTACCACCAAACCGGGCTTTCTCCAGTGCAACCGCATTTTCCTTTATGGGAAGGCCCTAATGCGATGCTATTGTCGTGTCTCTCGCTGGTGCCTCCAACGAGGGAAGGTTATGGGCGCGCGCTACCCTGATCAGGTAGGCGGACATAAGCCTTGTGTGCCCGTTGTTGTTGTTATGTGCACATGTCCCCGTTTGGGATGGTTTTCTGTTTTGGCCACAACGGTGGCCGTTGGTGTCTTTGGTAGACACGGGGCCACCCAGGACTAGCCCAGTGGGGAGTCAGAGTGGCCGGGAGAGTGTCATGGCAGTAGATCGGTTTTGTCAGAACGCCGTTGGTCCACCCGAATGGGAGTGCGAGGCCATGGGTTATGTGGTGTGGGTAAAGTGTGCTACCTCTGCAGAGTGTGTTTGTTTAAACTATTGATAGCCGCGTCCTCGGTCATGGCCATGGGTTCGTACTAGGTCACACCATTCGATCAACACTCACATGACGGAATGACTTATAGGTGATTTATATGTGGATATTTTGAGCAGTACAGATTGGTCCACCCGAATGGGAGTGCGAGGCCATGGGTTCTGTGGTGTGGGTAAAGTGTGCTACCTCTGCAGAGTGTGTTTGTTTAAACTATCAATAGCTGCGTCCTCGGTCATCGACATGGGTTCGTACTAGGTCACACCGTTCGATCGACACTCACATGACGGAATGACTTATAGGTGATTTATATGTGGATATTTTGAGCAGTACAGATTGGTAGGATGTTGATGATGTTGGGGACCAAGTGTTGGTCATGGTAGTGATCGCTGAAAAGATCACCGTTTGAGACCAAGTGTTGGTCATGGTTGTGATCGCCGGAAAGACCATAGTTTGGTTACAAGGTAACCCGATCCTAGACCACGAGGTTGGTCCGTTTGTGATCCGTGAATGATCACCACTTGGTTTTGATCACAAGGTGATCGAGATGGTATATTGCTTGGCCGGTTAGCCAAGAGAGATATGGTTATGGCGATCTGAGATGGTGATTATCAGTACTGTAGTAGTTTCATATCATGCTTAGTAGTTGTTGTTGTATCATGGTAGCTCTTTATTTAATTAACCTGCCTAATACTATGTTGTTGTCTTGCCTTGATGTTTTGGTTGTTGTGAGCTTGCAAGTACATTCAATGTACTGACCTGGCGTGTCATGCCAGATTGCAGGTGATGCCGTGATTGCTTGATTGCTCGTCGTGATTTCCATTCGTTCGAGCTAGATCGTGTCCCATCCAGAGACCCTGCAGAGTGGAGTTCACTACCTTCGTCGTTGTTCCGCTGCTAGAAGATTTCCGCTGCTACGAGTTGTTCTGCTGCTAGCAAAGAGCAAGTGTAGTATCGCAGGCGTAGTGTCGCTGTGCTGATGTGAACCTTTGTAATATCAGACATGTGTATTTATCCTTTGTAATAAGAGCTGATTTGTTCTATGTCAAGCAGAGCCATATTCTAGAGACTTCGCCTTGATCTCTGGGCTGGAATACGGGGAGTTCTGGTTTCTCTGAGCCGGGGTGCCACAGGCTTGGTATCAGAGCAGGTCTGGCTGTAGGACGCCCTAGTCAGCGCGAGCGGTAGAAACCAGCAGAAAGCGGTAGTATAGAGTCTGGATTGTTTATTGCATTTGGTTGCTCCATTTGTTTGTTGCATAGCATGCATACAGCCTAACTATTTGTGATAACAGTTTATTTGGTGATTGTAGCTGGCATCGGTTCGGATCCACTACAGCTCAACCTTTGCATTTCTCCAGTTCCCTTTTCTTCGATGTTTGGTGTCAATTCTGTCCCAGTAGAGTGATGCCAAGTGATCCCAAAACTGTTTGCAAAAATGGTGCTCAGGTATCGCGCCGATGTCTTTCTTTCAGTCCTGTCTATCATTTCGGTGATGGACATGTTTCTATCCCGGATCGTTCTTTTATTTTGTCGTGTTGGCAAGCCTTAATGATCTTAGTTATTAAAAAAGGGCAATGTCAGCAGCCTTAGTTTTTCCCTGCAATCCTATCTCTTGGACGAGTACGGATCTTTTTCCATCCACTTCATAATAATGAGGTTGCGACCTTCATGTCCCACTACATGATTACCGAGTGCGTCCTCGCCTCCGAGTTAGTTCAGGTTGCCACCTGGATAAGCTAGCACTTGGTGTAGCGTTGTTTACACCAATTCTTCCACACTGTTATTCGTCCTCGTGCACATCGTCACAGCATGCTAGATCATAGAACCGAAGATCCCGTGATATTTGTATGCTTAAGTAGGCATGCATATTGTGTGACTAGCAGTAATATGTAACATTGATTGTGTGTGAATTGATTGTTGTTGTGTGCTTTTGTTTAGTTGAGTTTTCTTTTGCTTCTTTCTTTTTGGGCCCCGGTGTTACATTATTTTCCCCTATAAAGAGTTGCTCATCCACCGACACCAGACTCAAAGAAGCAATAAGGATTTGAAATATTTGAAAGAAGCTCAGCTAGACATTGTTGTCTACCCAGTCAACTGCATTATGGAATTAAAATCTGCTCAGAATACCAATGTGTATTGGGTTGACTATCAGCATCGAGTCTACATCAGTACAGAATCCTCACAGCAGTAATGATCCAGCCAACAGAAATACAAGTCAGCTACAAGACCAACAATATATTTTTAGACAGAGGTGTGGATCATATACAAAATTTTGGCTCAGCAATGCATGATGCTTGAAATATGTTACCTTCCGAAATAAAGTCAGAATATAATATGCTCAAGGAAGACAGCCAAACCATTTTTCTCATGCAAATAATCAGCCTTAGAATATTATGGGCATGTGTATGGATTTCAGTCTGCATGACAGTATGAAGTTTTGGATATAAGGAACTCAGTATTATTCCACATGCTATCAAAAGAAATTATGATGCAAGACTCCTCAATTTTTCCTCAGCATGATATGTCAACAATTTCCGGCCCACGATACCTAGTCTTTCTCAGCAAGATACCTCGGTAAAAGCTTCTGACAGATGGAAATAAAATTTTCTGAACAAGCAAACCCGAGGAGGACCTTCTTAAGTACTAAACTCAGGCTTCTCCAACACAATAATCAGACCAAGCTTCGTGTGTAAGCTATAGAGCCTTCTTCTACATGATACCCAGACATAAGATTTGAGCAGAAGTTAACAAGTCTTCCTCAGCAAGCTACTTGGATGGCTTCTCTCATAAGCCACCTAGTCCGCGTCAGTACCACAATATTGCACCGTCCTCAGAGATTATATGATGAGTTGCAAATGTATGGCAGTACAGTTCAAGGACCAGACTCGCAATAATTTTGTTAGAGGTAAAATTCAGTCAAAACATATGCCTACCGCAAGGATCGAGAGTTCGGTGGCATATCCTTCTTATATATGGTGAACATGCATCCCCAGTCATATCAGTCACTCATACGAGATGCGACAGTGATCCGGCAGATATACTTAAGAAATGTAAGGATTTAACAACCTCACGAGTCAGGCAAAGGAAAATAAGCAGAAATACATCTCATGTAATACAAGGATCGAGAAGATCTAGAGATGACATCACAGAATCAAGAGTCTTGACAATAGGCATCAAGGTCATTATTCCCTCAACTAACAAGGAGATATCATAAACCTTGTCACCTTCTTGTATGATTCGCCTCAGCAATGAGCTCCGTACAACTACAAACTCTGGGTGTATGTCATATGTGTGCGGACCCAGGTCGGAAAACAAGCACAAGGAATAATGTCAAAAATATTGCACTAATCACGTCCATGGTCATACGAAGAACCAAGGACAAGTGTGGCCAAGATATTTCAATACGGTATCCTGACAAAGAAAATCATGACCGTAAAAAGGATGAGACTGATAGCAAAGTATGATGATTTTGGCACGACCATCAGGGTCCTGATACCTAAGGCAGTTTGAGGCCATTATTCCATATGGATCCCCAAAGGCATACTCTCAGTGGACACTCTGTTTTACAAGGATTTTCATATCCCGCTGACCCGCTTGACATGGGTAGTGTGGAATATCCAAGTCTGTTCTGTCAGAACCAAGATTTCTTTGCAAGCTCCATAGTTTGACTTCGGCGGCAACATGAAAGCAAATCACAGTCTATTACCTAGTACGTCTTGAGCTTGCGTTGGTTTTCCTTGAAGAGGAAAGGGTGATGCAGCAATAGTAGCGTAAGTATTTTCCTCAGTTTTTGAGAAGCAAGGTATCAATCCAGTATGAGGCTCCTCAAAAGTCCCACGCACCTACACAAACAAACAAAGAACTTGCAACCAACGCAATAAAGGGGTTGTCAATCCCTTCACGGCCACTTGCGAAAGTGAGATCTCATAGAGATATTATGATAAGATAAATATATTTTTGGTATTTTATAGTATAGATGCAAAAAGTAAAGATGCAAATAAAAGTAGATTTAAAGCTTATATGCTAAAAGATAGACCCGGGGGCCATAGGTTTCACTCGTGGCTTCTCTCAAGATAGCATAAGTATTACGGTAGGTGAACAAATTACTGTCGAGCAATTGATAGAAAAGCGAATAATTATGAGATTATCTAGGCATGATCATGTATATAGGCATCACGTCCGTGACAAGTAGACCGACTCCTGCCTGCATCTACTACTATTACTCCACACATCGACCGCTATCCAGCATGCATCTAGAGTATTAAGTTCATAAGAACAGAGTAACGCATGAAGAAAGATGACATGATGTAGAGGGATAAACTCAAGCAATATGATATAAAACCCATCTTTTTATCCTCGATGGCAACAATACAATACGTGCCTTGCAACCCTTTTTGTGACTGGGTAAGGACACCGCAAGATTGAACCCAAAGCTAAGCACTTCTCCCATGGCAAGAAAGATCAATCTACTAGGCCAAACCAAACTGATAATTCGAAGAGACTTTCAAAGATAACTCAATCATACATAAAAGAATTCAGAGAAGATTCAATATTTCTCATAGATAAACTTGATCATAAACCCACAATTCATCGGGTCTCGACAAACACACAGCAAAAAGAGTTACATCAAATAGATGTCCACAAGAGAGGGGGAGAACATTGTATTGAGATCCAAAAAGAGAGAACAAGCCATCTAGCTAATAACTATGGACCCGAAGGTCTATGGTAAACTACTCACAACTCATCAGAGGGGCTATGGTGTTGATGTAGAAGCCCTCCATGGTCGATTCCCCCTCCAGCGGAGCACCGACGAAGGCTCCAAGATGGGATCTCGCGGATACAGAAGGTTACGGCGGTGGAAATTGTTTTTCGTTGGCTCCCTGGATGTTTTTGGGGTACGTAGGTATATATAGGAGGATGAAGTACGTCGGTGGCCGTTTGTGGGGCCCAGGAGACAGGGGTGCGCCCAGGAGGGGTGGGTGCGCCCTCCTATCTCCTAGCCACCTCGATTGCTTCTTAACTTGCACTCCAAGTCCTCTGGATCACGTTCGTTCCAAAAATCACAGTCCCGAAGGTTTCATTCCGTTTGGACTCCGTTTGATATTCCTTTTGTTCAAAATACTGAAATAGGCAAAAACAGCAATACGGGCTGGACCTCCAGTTAGTAGGTTTGTCCCAAAAATGATATAAATGTGTAAAATAAAGCCCATAAGCATCCAAAAGGGGTAACAATCAAAAATTATAGATACGTTGGAGATGTATCAAGCATACGCAAGCTTAATTCCTGCTCGTCCTCGAGTAGGTAAATGATAAAAACAGAACTTTTGATGTGGAATGCTACCTAGCATAATTCTCAATGTAATTTTCTTTATTGTGGCATGATTGTTCAGATCCAAATGATAAAAGATAAAAGCTTATAAAACATAAAAATAATAATACTTCGAACCATACTAACAAATAATCATGTCCTATCAAAATAGCATAGCCAAAGAGAGCTTATCCCTACAAAATCATATAGTTAGGCCATGCTTCATTTTCATTACAGAACATACTCCCATCATGAACAACCCCGATGACGAGCCGAGCAATTGGTTCATACTTTTTAACGCGCTTCAGCTTTTTCAACTCTTATGCAATACATGAGCGCAAGCCATGGACATAGCACTATGGTGGTATTTGGTGGTGGTTGTGAGGACAAAAAGGGAGAAGATAGTCTCAGATCAACTAGGCATATTAACGGGCTTTTGAGATGCCCATCAATAGATATCAATGTGAGTGAGTAGGGATTGCCATGCAACTGATGCACTAGAGCTATAAATATATGAAAGCTCAACAAAATAAACTAAGTGGGCGTGCATCCAACTTGCTTGCTCATGAAGACCTAGGGCATTTTGAGGAAGCCCATCATTGGAATATACAAGCCAAGTTCTATAATGAAAAATTCCCACTTAGTATATGAAAGTGACAACATAGGAGACTCTCTATCATGAAAATCATGGCGCTACTTTGAAGCACAAGTGTGGAAAAAGAGATAGTAGCATTGTCCCTTCTCTCTTTTTCTCTCATTTTAAATTTTTTTCTTTTTTTTCTTTTTTTCTTTTTTTTCTTTGGCCTTTCTCCTTTCCTTTTTCTTTTTGGCCTTTCTCTTTTTTTTAAGTCCGAAGTATCATCCCAACTTGTGTGGGAATCATAGTCTTCATCATCCTTTCCTCACTGAGACAATGCTCTAATAATGAAGATCATCACACTTTTATTGATTTACAACTCAAGAATTACAACTCAAAGCTAGAACAAGATATGACACTATATGAATGCCTCCGGCGGTGTACCGGGATATGCAATGAATCAAGAGTGACATGTATGAAAATTATGAAGGTGGCCTTGCCACAAATACGATGTCAACTACATGATCATGCAAAGACCAATATGACAATGATGAAGCGTGTCATAATAAATGGAATGGTGGAAAGTTACATGGAAATATATCTCGGAATGGCTATGGAAATGCCATAATAGGTAGGTATGGTGGCTGTTTTGAGGAAGGTAAATAATGGGTGCATGATACCGGCGAAAGTTGCGCGATATAATAGAGGCTAGCAAAGTGGAAGGATGAGTGTGCGTATATCCATGGACTCACATTAGTCATAAAGAACTCATATACTTATTGCAAAAGTCTACTTAGCCCTCGAAGCAAAATAATACTACGCATGCTCCTAGAGGGATAGATTAGTAGGAAAAGACCATCGCTCGTCCCCGACTGCTACTCATAAGGAAGACAATCAAAAGAGCACCTCATGCAACAAATTTGTCACACAACTTTTACCATACGTGCATGCTACGGGACTTGCAAACCTCAACACAAGTATTTCTAAATTTCATAATTACCCACTAGCATGACTCTAACATTACTACCTCTATATCTCAAAATAATTATCAAGCATCAAATTGATCCTAGTGTTTTATGCACTTTTTATGATAGTTTTAATTATACCCAACTTGGACGCTCACCATTCTAGGACCAATTATAACCATAGCAAATACCATGTTGTTCTAAAAGACTCTCAAAATAATACAAGTGAAGCATGAGAGACTAGCAATTTCTTCAAAATTAAGCCACCACCGTGCTCTAAAAGATATAAGTGAAGCACTAGAGCAAATACTATCTAGCTCAAAAGATATAAGTGAAGCACATAGAGTATTCTAGCAAATTCTAATCAAGTGGGCTTCTCCCAAAAGGTGTGTACAGCAAGGATGATTGTGGTAAACTAAAAAGCAAAGACTAATATAATACACGACGCTCCAAGCAAAACACATATCATGTGGCGAATAAAAATATAGCTCTAAGTAAAGTTACCAATGAACGAAGAAGAAAGAGGGGATGCCTTCCTGGGGCATCCCCAAGCTTAGGCTTTTCCACTCCTTATTCCATAGTCCATCAAAGCTTTTACCCAAAACTTGAAAACTTCACAACACAAAACTCAACAGGAAATGTTATAAGCTCCATTAGGGAAAGAAAACAAAACCACCACATAAGGTACTCTAATGAACTCATTCTTTATTTATTTTGGTGTTAAACCTACTGTATTCCAAGTTCTCTATGGTTCATACGATTTAATATTAGCCATAGATGCATCATAATAAGCAAACAACACATGAAAAACAGAATCTGTCAAAAACAGAACAGTCTGTATCAATCTGTAACTAACGCAAACTTCTGGAACTCTAAAAATCCTACCAAAATAGAAAGTCCTGTACAATTTGTCTATTGATCATCAGAAAAAATAATCAACGCAAAATCACGTTTCTGTGATTTAACAAAACTAATTTAGTGCGCGAAAAGTTTCTGTTTTTCAGCAGAATCAAATTAACTATCATCATAGGTTATTCTATAGGTTCTACTTGGCACAAACACTAATTAAAACATAAAAACACATCTAAACAGAAGGTAGATGAAAAATTTATTACTAAACAGAAACAAAAGCAAAAAACACAAATAAAATTGGGTTGCCTCCCAACTAGCGCTATCGTTTAACGCCCCTAGCTAGGCATAAAAGCGAAGATAGATCTAAGTGGTGCCATCTTTGGCACTCAATTCATAAGTAGCTAGCATGATAGATTCATAAGGTAATTTGACTTTCTTTCTTGGAAAGTGCTCCATGCCTTTCTTTAATGTAAATTGGAATCTGATATTCCCTTCCTTCATATCAATAATCGCGCAATAAGAACAATAGGGCAACAAAGATTGCAATCTATATCAAGAACGATAAAATCTACGGGTACCAAATTTCTATTTGCAACAATAAGAACATCATTGATCCTTCCCATTGCCTTTTTAATGGTGGAATCCGCAAGGTGCAAATTTAAAGAGCAATCAAGATCATGGAAACCTAGAATATCACATAAAGTTTTCAGAATCATGGAAACACTAGCACCCAAATCACACAAAGCAAAACACTCATGATCTTTAATTTTAATCTTTATAGTAGGTTCCCACTCATCATTAAGTTTTCTAGGTATAGAAAGTTCCAATTTAAGTTTTTCATCATAAGATTGCATCAAGGCATCAACGATATGTTTGGTAAAAGCTTTATTTTGACTATAAGCATGAGGAGAATTAACAACGGATTGCAACAAGGAAATACAACCTTATAAAGAACAATTATCATAATCAAATTCCTTGAAATCCGAGATAGTGGGTTCAATGCTATTTAAAGTCATGACCTCTCCAATCCCACTTTTACCAAATTTAGCATCAAGATCTAAAAACTCAGAATTCTTGGGACGCCTTATAAATAAAGTTGACTCATCTCCAGTCCCATTATTATCAAGATTCATATTGCAAAACAAAGATTTAATAGGAGACACATCAATAACTTTAAGATCTTCATCATTATTTTCATGGAAACTAGAAGAACACGCCTTTACAAAGCAATCTTTCTTAGCACACAATCTAGCGGTTCTTTCCTTGCACTCATCAATGGAAATTCCCATTGATTTGAGAGACTCATTGATATCATGCTTAGGAGGAGAAGATCTAAGTTTAAGATAATCAACATCAAGCAAATGTCTATCAACGTTCCTAGCCAAATCATCAACTTTGAGCAATTTTTCTTCAAGCAAAGCATTAAAATTCTTTTGAGAAATCATAAATTCCTTCACACTATTCTAAAAATTAGAGGGCATCTTATTAAAATTACCATAAGAATTATTATAGGAATTTCCATAATTGTTAGAGGAATTACTAGGGAACGGTCTAGAATTAAAGTTTCCTCTATAAGCATTGTTTCGAAAACTATTCCTACCAACAAAATTCACATCCATAGATTCATTATTATTCTCAATCAAAGTAGACAAAGGCTTATCATTGGGATCTAAAGGAGCACTCTTAGTAGCAAACAACTTCATAAGTCCATCCATCTTTCCATTCAAAACATTGATTTCTTCTAGGGCATGCACTTTTTTACTAGAAGATCTTTCGATGTGCCATTGAGAATAATTAGCCATAATATTATCATGAAGTTTTGTAGCATCTCCTAACGTGATTTCCATAAACGTGCCTCCCGCGGCCGAATCTAAAAGATTTCTAGAAGCAAAGTTCAAACCGTCATAAAAAATTTGTATGACCATCCATAAATTCAAACCATGAGTAGGGCAATTGCGAATCATCAATTTCATTATTTCCCAAGATTGGGCAACATGCTCTTGATCAAGTTGTTTAAAATTCATAATATCGTTCCTAAGAGTGATCATCTTAGCGGGAGGAAAATACTTAGACATAAAAGCATCTTTGCATTTGTTCCAAAAATCAATACTATTTTTTGGCAAAGACGAAAACCAAACTTTAGCACGATTTGTAAGTGAAAACAGAAATAACTTCAATTTAACAATATCATTATCCGTATCTTTCTTCTTTTGCATATAACACAAATCAACAAAGTTGTTTAGATGAGTAGCGGCATCTTCACTAGGAAGGCCGGTGAATTGATCTTTCATAACAAGATTCAGCAAAGCAGTATTGATTTCACAAGACTCAACATCATTAAGAGGAGAAATAGGAGTACTAAGGAAATCATTATTATTGGTATTGGAGAAATCACACAATTTGGTATTATCTTGCGCCATGGCAACAAGTAATCCAACACACAAGCAAACAGAAAAAGGCAAGCGAAAAAGAGAGAGAGATTGGGAAAGAGAGGGCAAATAAAACGGCAAGGGTGAAGTGGGGGAGAGGAAAACGAGAGGCAAATGGCAAATAATGTAAATGCGAGGGAGATGAGTTTGTGATGGGTACTTGGTATGTCTTGACTTGAGCAAAGAGCTCCCCGGCAACGGCGCCAGAAATCCTTCTTGCTACATCTTGAGCTTGCGTGTGTTTTCCTTGAAGAGGAAAGGGTGATGCAGCAATAGTAGCGTAAGTATTTCCCTCAGTTTTTGAGAACCAAGGTATCAATCCAGTAGGAGGATCCTCAAAAGTCCCACGCACCTACACAAAAAAACAAAGAACTCGCAAGCAACGCAATACAGGGGTTGTCAATCCCTTCACGGCCACTTGTGAAAGTGAGATCTCATAGAGATAGTATGATAAGATAAATATATTTTTGGTATTTTATAATATAGATGCAAAAAGTAAAGTTGCAAATAAAAGTAGATTGAAAGTTTATATGATAAAAGATAGACCCGAGGGCCATAGGTTTCACTAGTGGCTTCTCTCAAGATAGCAAAAGTATTACGGTGGGTGAACAAATTACTGTCGAGCAATTGATAGAAAAGCGAATAATTATGTGATTATCTAGGCATGATCATGTATATAGGCATCACGTCCGTGACAAGTAGACCGACTCTTGCCTGCATCTACTACTATTATTCCACACATCGACCGCTATCCACCATGCATCTAGAGTATTAAGTTCATAAAAACAGAGTAACACATTAAGAAAGATGACGTGATGTAGAGGGATAAACTCAAGCAATATGATATAAACCCCATCTTTTTATCCTCGATGGCAACAATACATTACGTGCCTTGCAACCCTTTCTGTCACTGGGTAAGGGCACCACAAGATTGAACCCAAAGCTAAGCACTTCTCCCATGGCAAGAAAGATCAATCTAGTAGGCCAAACCAAACTGATAATTCGAAGAGACTTGCAAAGATAACTCAATCATACATAAAAGAATTAAGAGAAGATTCAAATATTTCTCATAGATAAACTTGATCATAAACCCACAATTCATCGAATCTCGACAAACACACCGCAAAAAGAGTTACATCAAATAGATCTCCACAAGAGAGGGGGAGAACATTGTATTGAGATCCAAAAAGAGAGAATAAGCCATCTAGCTAATAACTATGGACCTGAAGGTCTGTGGTAAACTACTCACAACTCATCGGAGGGGCTATGGTGTTGACGTAGAAGCCCTCCGTGGTTGACTCCCCGTCCGGTGGAGCGCCGGCGAAGGCTCCAAGACGGGATCACGCGGATACAGAAGGTTAAAGCGGTGGAAATTGTTTTTCGTTGGCTCCCTGGATGTTTTCAGGGTACGTAGGTATATATAGGAGGAAGAAGTACGTCGGTGGCCGCTCGTGCGTCCCAGGAGACAGGGGGCGCGCCCTCCTATCTCCTGGCCGCCTCGATTGCTTCTTGACTTGCACTCCAAGTCCTCTGGATCACGTTCGTTCCAAAAATCACGCTCCCGAAGGTTTCATTCCGTTTGGACTCCGTTTGATATTCCTTTTCTTCGAAATACTGAAATAGGCAAAAAACAGCAATACGGGCTGGGCCTCCGGTTAGTAGGTTAGTCCCAAAAATGATATAAATGTGTAAAATAAAGCCCATAAACATCCAAAAGGGGTAATATAATAGCATGGAACAATCAAAAATTGTAGATACGTTGGAGACATATCATTACCACAGATGGGTATATCGACAACATGAGAAAAATCAAAAGCCGAACAATCAGCTCAGACCCGGTATACTCATCGACGGAATCAAGTACATGGTCAGTCTGTCAAGAAAAGCAATTGTCTGTCAGCCCCCTGTCGGGCCAATTTCATATTTGAGGTATGACACAGTTATAACTCCGTACACCATTATATTACTCATGATAGAAGGCAGTTAAATCATTGGTACATATCTCATGCTCGAGGCAATGAAAGAAATCAAGATAAGTCAGTGCCACTTATGAGCAGTCAGATCCCGTCAGAAGATGGCCATGATAATTCTCAGCATTTATTGAAGCCAGAAAGCATGCATTTATTTGAAGCAACCCCATGGCAGAAGTAAAAAGGTTGTCATGACCAAACAAAAAAGGATACCCGAGTTCGAAATGGTGTCCTCAAGTCATACTTGTTCCTTGAGCAACCAAATCTCGAGGACAAGATTTCTTTAAGGGGGGTAGGTTTGTAACAGCCTGGTTTTGGCCCTTTCCTTTTTCTTTTGATTTATTTGGTTTTTGCTCTGTTTTTCTTTTTGGAGTGGTTCCGTGCCCTTGCCACCTGGGAAATCATCCTCATTCCCCCTCCCAAGTGGATCATCATTCTCAAAACCTTGTGAAAGATCACGTCACTTCATTTCTTGACCAAACACTAAACTCTTTTTCTAGGGAAAATTCCTTTTTCATTAAAGAAATAACCCTATCTACCCTAGGTTGCGAAGCAACCTATATTTCTGTCCATCCAGAAATCCCCAAATAATTCTCATAATTCCTTTGGGTCATATATAGCTCAAATATGCCCAAACATTTCCTTGGCCAGTTCAAAAATAATTCCCCAATATTCCTTTTTCTATTCTGCCCTGAATGACACTTTGTGAAGGAAGTGTCATTTATATTTTTCCTAGTGTCTCCCAACCTTTTTGGGCATGGTTATATGTCCAAATAATTGCCTAATGCACAAGGTCAACTTTATTTTCCTAGCAAATCTTCCTCAGTGAATTTTGAAAGTTTCTGTCAGACAGAAGGCTTTGTGAAGGAAGTACTAGCTAGGAGTATCCAAATGAGTTAAACTTTTGCACACTCCTTAATGAGCTCATTTTAACCCCCTCCACCCATTTGCAGCCCCATCCAATCATCTATGTGAGCTCATGAGCAAATCTTTGATTTTGGCAATATTTTCAGGTTGTGAAGCAAGTGTATTTAATATTGCTGGAAAGATCCTAATAAATTAACAGATTGTTCTCCTACCCAAATAACTTCTCTCCACCAAACTTGGCACCATTTCACTTAGCCAATATTTCTCCAAAATTCTTACAAGATTCTGGTCAATGAAGATAGCTGTGAAGGAAGTACCATTTAGGTAAATCCAATTGGTACGAAATTGTTACAGCTGTTTACTATGACCAAATCACTAAGCCTTGCCAAATTTAAGCTCAAGTGGCATCACCATGTGAGTGCATCATCCAAATCTCATTTCTGGACCATTTTGGCAGTTGCAAAGCAACTATATTAAACCTTGGTCCTAATCTTCTCAAAGTTACCAGGATGAAAGTCCTTCTTACCCTGAACCTCACAGAAAAACTCTATGGCTCCAGTTCCTTTCCTGTTGATCAGCAGTTCTCGTTCCAGTTTACTGCAGTAAACTTCAGAAGTTGATTACCATTTAACCAAAGCGCTTTTGACCAAACTACCACCGTAGTTGAGACCTCCCCTGGATGAACTTACCCGTAGACAACAAGTTCCATCCCATCTCCCACGCTACATGCCTGTGCACGCGCTCCAGTCCAGTGGCTGTTTGTGCTGGACCCCCTCCTCCTCTCGTCGCCTTTGCGCGTGTGAGTGTGTCCAGCAGCTGGCCCATGTTGTCGCCGTCCCCATGGACACCTCTTCCCCTCCGTCCGTTTCCTCACTGACGCTCGCCACCAAACGCCCACGGGAGCACAACGCCCCAACATGTTTTAATGGTGCTCGGCTTCTTCCTCTGCTCCCCGGCGTCGTCTACCTCTCCGTGATCCCTGCATCAATGCTTTGTCGTCTTCCCGTGCCCGCCCGTGCTCGCGGAGCTAGCCGGAGCTTTGGTCGAGCTCGAGCGGCGGCACTCGGCCTCGGCCTCCCTCGCCCGCCTATAAATGGCCCTCCCCGCGGCCTCCCTAGCACCGCATCGACCTCACCTCACTCCCACACTCCTCCCTAGCTACTTTCCCGAGCCCTGGAGCCTCTCCTCGTCTCCCTCTGCCACCATGGCCACCGCCTCGATCCTCCTAAATTGGAGCGAACCCAAGCCCTTCCCTCGCTACTACCCCCACCAGTAGAACAACACCACTCCGGCGACCATCCCCATGCCCTTTCCCCCTCGCCGGAGCCACTATGGCCTCGAGTCCCATCTCCACCCAGAGCCACCCCGTGGGAGTCCAAACTGTCGTCGCCTCGACCCGTCCCGGTGGCCACGATTTGTCCCTCTAGATGTGGCTCTCCTCTACGAGCTCATCCATGGGCGGAGGCTCGCCGCAGGTGCCATGTAGCTCCGGTAGCTGTCGCCGGAGTGCTCGACCTCCTCTTCTCTGCAGGCGCGCATCAGGGAAGAAGAGGAGGAGCGGGAGGAGAGAGAGGAGGGAGTTGACCCAGCCGGCCAGTGGGCCTGCGGCCCCATCTGTCGGCGGGTGGGTGTTGACCCCGCCTGCCCAGCTGGATACGTGATAGGCCCCACAGCCCGTGGGACCCGCACGTCAGCCTTACACCCTGCCGGCCCCGCGCCTGCCAGCTGGAGTAAGTGAAAGCGTATTCTGCCAAATACGTTTTCTGTTTTTCCAGTCAAGGACTTATTTGTGGATAATTTTTTACAAATAGGTCCCTAGCAGTCAAACCCTTATATCTTTTTAACCGTTGCTCCAAATCAGGTGATTCCAAAGCCCACTTCTTCGTTTCGTCGAGCCCGTTCTGATGGAACCATTTTCACCATGTTTTAACATTCTGAAAATGATCTTTATGCACTTGCACTTATTCAGCCCCTTCCGAGAGAGTACGATTTCCGGCGATTCGTTCCGCGAGTTTCTCGCACTTTCTTCCTGTGATTTCTTCCACCCCAGGCAAGCCACACCCTCCATTTGCGTCCCTGTAATGCAGTGAGATGGTTTAGTTTATTTAAACTTGTTGAAAATATTGCTTTAGCTACATGACTTGGTGCATGGCATTTTCTCAGAGTATTATTTTGATCTTGCTGTTGCCATGCTATGGTTTGGATTACTAGGAGTTATGCTTGAAGTTGATGAGTATCATGTTGCTATTGGAGTATTAGTGGTTGGTATTATGATTACTTTCATGTTGATATCTGCTATTATATGTTGGAGTATTACTTTGGATGTCATGCTGCCTTAGGATTATTAGTCATTAGTATGATTATCTTTATGATGATAGTTGATGTTCTATTACTTGGAGTATTATTTTCGGAGATGATGTTTACATGTGGATCTTAGTTGGATAGCTTTGTTCTTGTTATTGGTGTAGTAGAGTTATTGTTTTCAGATTCATCATGATAGAAATGTTATGTTATCCTTGGAGTATTTTGATATGAGGATATTATGCTCAGATTATTTGTTGGATATTGCTATGACTTGGATTATAGTTTGATAGTTGATATCGGTGTATCATTTATCACAATTCTATTTTTGGGGATAAATTCCGTCATTAAGTTGGTCAGGTGCCACCAAACCGGGCTTTCTCCAGTGCAACCACATTTGCCTTTATGGGAAGGCCCTAATGCGATTCTATTGCCGTGTCTCTCGCCGGTGCCTCTAGCGAGGGAAGGTTATGGGCGCGCGCTACACTGATCAGGTAGGCGGACATAAGCCTTGTGTGCCCGTTGTTGTTGTTATGTGCACATGTCCCCGTTTGGGACGGTTTACTATTTTGGCCACGACGGTGGCCGTTGGTGTCTTTGGTAGAGACGGGGCCATCCAGGACTAGCCCAGTGGGGAGTGAGTTGGAGTGGTCGGGAGAGTGTCATGGTTGTAGATCAGTTTTGTTGGAACGCCATTGGTCCACCTGAATGGGAGTGCGAGGCCATGGGTTCTGTGGTGTGGGTAAAGTGTGCTACCTCTGCAGAGTGTGTTTGTTTAAACTATCGATAGCCACGTCCTCGTTCATGGGCATGGGTTCGTACTAGGTCACACCGTTCGATCAACACTCACATGACGGAATGACTTATAGGTGATTTATATGTGGATATTTTGAGCAGAGTACAGATTGGCAGCATGTTGATGATGTTGGGGACCAAGTGTTGGTCATGGTAGTGATCGCCGGAAAGATCACCGTCTGAGACCAAGTGTTGGTCATGGTTGTGATCACCGGAAAGATCACCGTTTGGTTACAAGGTAACCCGATCCAAGACCATGAGGTTGGTCCGTTTGTGATCCGTGAATGATCACCGTTTGGTTTTGATCATGAGGTGATCGAGATGGTATATTGCTTGGTCGGTTAGCCAAGAGAGATATGGTTATGGAGATCTGAGACGGTGATTTATCAGTATTGTAGTAGTTTCATATCATGCTTAGTATTTGTTGTTGTATCATGGTAGCTGTTACTTTACTTAACCTGCATAATGCTATGTTGTTGTCTTGCCTTGATGTTTGTGGTTGTTGTGAGCTTGCAAGTACATTCAGTGTACTGACTTGGCGTGTCATGCCAGATTGCAGGTGATGCCATGATTGCTTGATTGCTTGTTGTGGTTCCAATTCGTGCGAGCTAAATCATGTCCCAGCCAAAGTCCCTGCGGAGTGGAGTTTACTACCTTCGTTGTTGTTCCACTGCTAGAAGATTTCTGCTGCTACGAGTTGTTCTGCTGCTAGCATAGAGCAAGTGTAGTATCGCAGGCGTAGTGTCGTCGTGCTGATGTGAACCTTTGTAACATCATACCTATGTATTTATCCTTTGTAATAAGAGCTGATTTGTTCTATGTCAAGCAGTGTCGTATTCCAGAGACTTCTCCTCGATCTCTGGGCTGGAATACGGGGCGTTCCCATTTCTTTGAGCCGGGGTGCCACACGGTGGAGCCGCGCATAGGTACAGCCTCGAATGGGGCCTCTGTCATCGGAACCTCGGATTCATATCCGGCCATAAGTTCCAAACCACGTACCTCCGCGCCCATCAAAACTGATCAGGCGCCGGTCATCAAGTTCAGCTCCGCGGACATCTTTCGACACTCACCTTTAGGCGATGTGCTAAATTCGTTAAAAGCCCTCTCCTTGTCGGGGGACTCACAACCGAATTATATCCGGTTTGAATGGGAATCTAATGACGGAGAATTTCGCTTCCCACCCATCGCCCACTTCATTGCCACTATCGAAGACTTAACCGACACGCTCGATTACGGCTCCGAGGACATCGACGGCTTGGACGACGATGCTGGAGAGGAGCAGGCACAAAAACCACCACCCATAGGGCGGTGGACAGCTACATCCTCATACGATATATACATGGTGGACACACTTAAAGAGAAGGAGGCCGACAGTCACAATGATATGCATGTCGATGAACCTCCCAAGCGTCGGCGTTAGAAGCGCCGACTGTCGGTGTCAAAACCGGTGGATCTCAGGTAGAGGGTCCCTAACTGTGCATCTAAGACTAATGGTAACAGGAGGCAGGGGGACACAATGTTTACCTAGGTTCGGGCCCTCTTGATGGAGGTAATACCCTACTTCCTGCTTGATTGATCTTGATGATATGAGTATTGCAAGAGTTGATCCACCATGAGATCAATGAGGCTAAACCCTAGAAGCTAGCCTATGATTATGATTGTTGTTATCCTAGACTAAACCCTCTAGTTTATATAGACACCGGAGGGGGCTAGGGTTACACAGAGTCGATTACAGAGAAGGAAATCTACATACCCGAATTGCCAAGCTTGCCTTCCACGCAAAGGAGAGTCCCACCCGAACACAGGTCGAAGTCTTCAATCTTGTATCTTCATAGTCCAACAGTTCGGCACAAGTATATAGTCCGGCTGTCTGAGGACCCCTTAATCCAGGACTCCTTCAGTAGCCCCTAAACTAGTCTTTCAATGAGGATGAGTCATGTGCGTAGATTGTCTTTGGCATTGCAAGGCGGGTTCCTTCTCTGAATACTCCATAGAAGATTTAGAACACAAGGATCGTGTTCGGCTCTGCAAAACAAATTCGACATACCACCGTAGAGAGTACAATATTACACAAATCTAATCTGCTGACAACCTTTCACAGCGTGACATCACGCCATGGCCCGGTCATTATTCGAACTGTTTTCCAACCCGCTACCGCACATATCGCGAGACAGTTTTATTGGCACGTCTTGTCAAAGCAGAGATCGTGTCCCCTTATCACGGGATTCTCATCAATACGGGTGTTGGTAACCCCACCGCGCCATCAACGTGGCGCTTGGGGAATAAGCAAGTTTACCAGGAAAGTGGGGAGGCGCAGGATACCTGCTGCCTTTATAATGAGATAAGGACTCCCCTTTTTCACCCACGCCTTCTTCTTCCTCTGCTTATCCATTCTATCTCGCTCGAGCTCCAGCGCCAAAGCATTCGTCTTCTCCGTCCACCAAGGCCCTCCAAAAATGTCCGGATCCGGAGCAGGAGGCAAGTGGATGGCCGGGTATCTGGCCAGGAAAATCAGCCATCGTCTCCCGACGGCAGGACAGATCATCCCAACCCCGGAACCCCATGAGAGGGTTGTATTCCTCCCTCACTTTGTCCATGGACTGGAACTCCCCCTCCACACATTTGTCCACAGGATCATGTTCTACTATGGGCTTGATTTCCATGATCTGGCCCCCAATTTCATCCTCAACATCTCGGCGTTTATCGTCGTGTGCGAGGCCTTCCTCCACATTACGCCCCACTTCGGCCTATGGCTAAAGACCTTCAATGTGAAGCCGAAGGTGGTGGTCAGCCAGCAAGCGGAGTGCGGAGGCGCCATGGTGGGCAATATGCCCAATGTCACCTGGCCGAAGGCTCCTTTGTGGAGACCGTGAAGGGGTGGCAATCGGGGTGGTTCTACATTACCGAGCCGTGTGACACTAACTGGGCGGTGGCCCCTGAGTTTCGATCTGGCATCCCCATGTGGCTCACCTCCTGGAAAAAGAAGGGCCTTGCCTGGGGCTCATCGGTGGAGCTAGCCGGACTTCAGACCTGCGTCAAAAATATGATAAGCAAGAAAATCAAGCTCGTCAACGTGGTCCAGGTCATGCTCTTCCGCCGGATCCTTTCGTGTCAAAGACGGGCTTTCAACATGTGGGAGTTTGACCCAGCCGAACACCAGACGTTGCGAGAGCTCTTTGACACGACGCACGAAGATGTCTGGAAGGTGTTGTTCAAGACCATCGAGGTACGACCGCCCATAACCGAGGATCGCGGACTCAGCGCAAAGCGCCCCGCCAACCCGGTAAGTTTTTACATTTTGCAAGACGTGCCTTGCATTAGCATATCCGCGGGAGGAATCTAAACTCCCATGCCAATTTAACAGGACTGGGTAGCGATAGTGGAGCGGATTGACTGTCCGGCTCCACTAACCGAAGACCCAGCATCGGCTCTCTTAACAGAGATGTTGTTTTCGGCGCCCTATGAGGTGCCGGAGAAGAAGGCAAAGAAGAAGGCCATGGGGACCAGGAAAGGTCTCCGGCGCAAGGTTGTATCGGACTCATCGTCCGAAGACACTAAGGCGCACTCCTCCAACGATAACAAGGAGGAGGAAGAGGAAATCCCCCCCCCCAACCTGGGGGGGAGAAGATGAAGGCTGCCCCGTTTGGGGTGGCCGAAGGTCCAAAGAAAGGAAAGACCCTCCCTCCGGACCACTCCACCACAGCCGCCTACATCGGTGAGAAGTGGTTGCCCAGGGCCAAGCCCCTGGCGAAGTCGTAAGTATCTGAACACTACAATACTTCCAGTATGTTTTGCTTTATTGCTTCTTATCATGCCAAACATGATCGTGCAGTCCGGCCAAAGCCCACATCAACGTATCCTCCTCGGATGGGTCTTTGGGCCAGTCGGCAATGAACAACAATTCACTCCCGATGGCCAGCTCCCCCCGGCCCGCGGACGACACCGTGGTGTTGTCACAGAGGATACTGGACCAAGGGGAGACAGTTCTGGAGATGCCCCAAGGCGTAATCCCAGACGCCTGGCACATGGGAGGGAAGACCCCCATGGATGCTGATGACGGGGGCCGTAGCAAGTTTGGCCCCGAGCCGGATACAGCCACGGGAGCCCCAGTGGTTCCGGATACAGGCAGACAGCCTCTCCCTAAGGGGGGCGAGCCGCCCGTGCCGATGACCTCTGTCCATCCAAAGGCATCAGACAACTTGCTGGAAGCGCTTTCATTGATGAAGAACACCATACTCTTATCAATATGGTGATTGAGAAGGTCCGATCCGCCAAAAGAGGATTGACCGAAGCCTGCACCAGCCTCCTGACGGGCTTTGAAGTAAGTAAGAAAATTGTAGAAAAGTATCACAGTATAGACAGTAGCCCCTGATGCTCTGTTTGGTGTTCGTAAAGAAAGGCCGAACAGAGGATCAAATAACATCCACATGAGTCTAACCAGAATATGTCTATGTGAATAAGCAGGCGTCGCTGCTGGCCGCTGCCGCTCGTACTGCAGAGGTCTCCGGACTGAAGTGGGACCTGGAGCGGTCCGAGGAAGAGCTCGACCTCGTGAAGAGGCAACTCGAGGAGAACAAAGGTAAGTGATACCCCGTCTGTAGATTGATAAAGAAAGGATGGTTTCAGCTCATAGAAGCATCATGAATTTTAATAGGGGCCTCGACCGAAGTGGCGGCCCTTAAGAAGGCGCTGTCCGAGGCCAAAGAGAAAGCGGCCAAGGAGCGCACCGAGCGCGAGAAGCAAGAGGCCTGTGTCGACGAGGTCCAGCAAGAGCTCCAGGATTTCGTTAAGAAATACGAGTCCTTGGAGCGTGACTCTAAGACGCGAGAGTCCGAGCTTGCTGAGGCCCTCCAGAGCGTGCGGGACACCAAAGCCGAAGCCCAAAGGGTCCTCTAGGAGATTCAGGCGACCAAGAAGATAGCGGTGGGTAAGGCATTCATGATGCAAAGCAAGCATGTAAAGAAGACTTTCCTATTACTTACCCGAATTCGGAGCTCTCCAGGAGCATTCGCAGATCTACCGCGCAGCATATCAGATGCTGCGGAGTTCTACCTGGCCGAAGATGGGAGCTCGAAGGACAAGTTGTTCTGGTCTCAATATATTGGGACCGAACATCCGATGCCCTTGAGAGACTAGCTGAAGCAACTGGTCGAATTGCACAAGGCGGCCGAGCAGGCCATGAAGGACCTTATAGCTCAGATGTGGCCTGCCGAACCCTTGCCCAGCAGCTACTTCGGTCTCGTGAAGCGGCTTGTAAATGCCTGTCCGTGACTTGAAGCCATAAAGCGGTCAATCTGCATTGAAGGTGCGCGCAGGGCCTTCCCCCGCGCGAAAGTGCACTGGGCAAAGATGGATGCCGAGAAGCTGGTCACGGAGGGGCCGCTGAAGGGCAAGGAGCACCGTCACCCCTAAAAGTATTATGACAGTGTCCTGAAGGGCTCAGGCCTTGTGGCGGAAGAATGTGCTAAGGATGTAATATTTGAATGAATGTACTTATTTGATCCTATAATATGAAAACGAGTTCATTTGTGTTATATAATGCTTGTTGATTTAAAATTCTACCTTCTGTGCGGCCGTTTATAAAATCTGAGAGTTGGATAGTCATCGGCTTCTTCCCCCATGTAACTAGTACCGGGGTGTTCGAGATAAATCTAAACACTCTTTATCCAAATTTTTGGTCCTTTAAGGAGGTGTTTAGCGCGGCGAACAAGGCAATCGGACTATACAACTTTATCACTCTCACTTAGCCATAGAAGTCTATATAATTTTAAATTTTGGCGTAGCCCCTGGTATTCGGAAGGCTGAACTTGGGGCGCTATACACGCCTAAATCGGACAAGGCCGATTCCTCGCCCAAAGCGGAAAAAATATTTAGGGATTTGAGACCTCTCGAACAGCGACCAGCTCTCGCCGCATCATGACAGTTAGTTTTCGGCTTTCTCTACTGAGGTGCTCGTCCGGAAGAACCGGGACACAATCACAGTAGTTCTCCCTGTGCCACCTTAGCCGATGTAGCGGAACGTAAGGCAGCAAAACATGCGAGTCAGGCAAACCCAACTATTAACCCAAGACATGATTCGGAGCTGATGCATATAGTGCTATAAGTTCGGGGTGCCGCACTGCCGAAAGTGTTCGGACTTTTCTTGCCATGTTATGGGGTACACCGAAGCCCCTGGCGGACTGAACATACCAAAATGTACGGGTGCAATTTGTAATAATAAATAGTCAAGGAAAAAAATAATGAACATAATGATAAGCTGACGCTATACGTTATTTTCCTTTTGATATTTGAATAATATGTCAAGGCGTATGTATACAAGTATTGCGATAAGCCAAAATAGGACTATTTGACATGTCTGTAACCAAGAGCAAGCTGCGTGTGGGTATGTAAAACAGGTATAGCGATCGTTTATCAGAGACCACCTGGGGATTCCCTTGTACGTCAAAGCTTCTTGCCTCCTTGGTGTTTCCGTCCCGTGATGGATCCGATACTCAGATTATCAGAAGAGCCTCAAGAAGAGAAGGACCTGAAAGAAAGAGAGGGGTGAGAGTGTACGGGTCCTGGGACGGTTAAGCCATATTATGGACTGGGTTGTAGCCGTTCCTCCGCCTATGCCCATGGTATTTTAAGTGTGTAGTTATGTATGCACGACATAAATTTCACCACTTGGTTGGGACGAGGACGGAGGGCGAATTGCTAGGCGAGCTCTGGGCGTGCCAGATGATCCTTTTGCAGGGTACTTCGGACCCGATTAACGGTGTCCGAAGGCTTTATAGCCGAATTGGGAGTCTGCCTAAAAAGGCTGCTCTGTACTTCTTCTGCGAGGGCTGCAGTGTGCTCCTCTGTACGGAGGGAGCGCTTGTCAGGACCCCGACTCGATGTCACATCGATCTAGCTCGTAACACCTCATATCACTTTGCGGCCTCACGCACGGTATACCCACGGGTGTCCCCTTACCTTTGCCCGGGACCGTTTGCGCCTTTTGGCTCACGTATATGATAGTGTCGCTAGCATCCATATGATAAGGAGCCCGGGCTGACATGACTAGTCGTAAACCCAAAGTGGCACAGACTTACAGGGACAGGCATCCATGACCCAGCTTCGAACGTGTCGGTCATCAGCAAGTGGGTCCGGGCTGTAGCACTGGGCTAGCAGGACTCCGGTAAACCGGGCTGTAGCGGGCTAACAGGACTCCGGTACTCAATGCGTGACATTTCCCCGAAGGGACAGACACCGGAACGAAGGACACATGCCGGCCAGCCTAAGTGTTCCAGAGCAGTAGCAAGCTACCATGGCTCAGCGGTAACACTAGGATACATTTCCCGGTAAGAGAGGCTACTAAAGATAAACAACTAGATAGTCAGATCCCACACATACCAAGCATTTCAATCATACACACAATATGCCCGATATGTGCAAACACAACAAGGCATCACAACATGACTCTATGACACAAGCACTTTATTTAAGGCTCAGAGAGCCATACATAATATACACAAAGGTACGGGTCACACAACCCAGCATTCAAGTCATACAGTCATACAAACCAGCAGCGGAAGTAACTTGTTTGAGTACAGACAACTAGAAAGATAAAAGAGGCTTGGAAAGCCTAGCTATACTACGTGGTCCTTCACAAGCTCAGGATCACCACCTGGGCCTTTAGCCTACTCATTGACGTCAACGTCTACGTAGAACCCATCAGAAGGGGTTGCAGCGTCTTCTGTAAAAATGTAAATTATAGCAACATGAGTACAAAGGTACTCAGCAAGACTTACACCAGATCCTACATACATGCATATTATCAAGAAGGGTTGGTGGAGTTATTGCAGCAAGCCAGCTTTGACTCTTGGCTAGGCTAACCTACGAGACTCCAATTTGAAACGGTTTTGCGTACACGAGTCCACTACTCACCACTTCAATACACTACCGAGGATCCACCTCCGTCTTCCTACGGAAGAGCCATCCTTGGCACTCACACTTATCTTGAGGCTTTTAGCAGTTTCCATTTACTTGTCTATGAACTATATAGGCAACCAAGTAGTCCTTTACCACGGACGCGGCTATTCGAATAGATCATGATAACCCTGCAGGGGTGTACTTCTTCATACATGTTTCCACCACTTAGCGTCTGCACACGACATGTGCTCGGCAGACTTCAAGCGAAAGCCGACGTGGGTGTAGACCACGACCTACCTAAACACCTAAGTCTCTAGTCCAGGTTTATCGCCTATCCAGGTTCCATCCGCAGGGAGTCCGGCCGAGGTTTCCCATACGGCCCCGAACGATGTGAACAGGGTTCCCGAGATACCTAACGGGTATTCGGTACACCGTGCCACGTACCTACCGCATCACAGCCCACCCCTACGGTCAGCGCTGTCCACGGCCTCCAGTAGGCTACAAACACCAGAAACTACGTGCAACTCCTGGACAGAGAGCTAGGGTGAATAAGAAGTCGAGCGGGGTCATATTTCAGGGCCCAATGCATGGTAGTAGATGTATCTTAAATCACACATACAGATCTCAGTGCTTAAGGTCGGCTTCAATGAAACAACCCACCATGTACTCCTACATGGCCTCTCATCGATACCTTTACCAAAACGTGTTCACCACACCACTCTCATTACCGACATAATCATTTCACTCTAGCCATCACCCAGATGAACCAGACCTAACACGACTCTAAGCATAGCAGGCATAGCAAGGTAGGAACAACACATACATATGGCTCAATCAACTCCTACACATGCTAGTGGGTTTCATCTAGTTACTGTGGCAAAGACAGGTCATGCAGAGGAAATGGGTTCAACTACCGTAGCACACAGCAGTTTGAAACGCGTTGTCTTAATGCAGTAAAAGAGAGCACGAGCGAGAACATGGGATTGTATCGATATGGTCAAATGGTTGGTTGCTTGCCTGATGGTTCGATGCACTGATACGGTTCTTCGTTAGGGTAATCACGGTACTCCTCGGGGGCAGATCCTGCCGCAAAGAACACCGATACACAACCATCACCAAACAATGTGCAACAATATGATGCATGCATGAAACATAGCAATATGAGTGTGTTGGGCTAATGCAACTAAGACCAGAAGGGTTTGAACCAATTTGAATCAAAGATTCAAATTTCAAACTCAAACATGGCCCTTTAAAGTGTTTTTCCTTGTTCTGCATTAAACATCAAGTTAACATGTTTAATCATGCATGAAAATAGTACAGATGGATAGATTGGATTTTTCTGATCATTTTTCATATATAATTTGTCTGATTTGGAGTTACAGAATAAAAGTTATGAATTTTTAAAGTTTAAACTATATTCTGGAGTTTCCTATATTAGATTAATTCCAGAAAATCAATTATGGCGTCAGCCTGACGTCAGTGTGACGTCAGCAGGT
This sequence comes from Triticum aestivum, assembly GCF_018294505.1. Taxonomy (NCBI): domain Eukaryota; kingdom Viridiplantae; phylum Streptophyta; class Magnoliopsida; order Poales; family Poaceae; genus Triticum; species Triticum aestivum. Next base: position 544,813,331 of record NC_057804.1, on the reverse strand, counting down.
CAACGGAACACGTCCAGGTCAAACCTGACAGTGGGTCCCGCGTGTCAGTGTGATTAGTTTAATTAAAGTTTAAATAAAACTAAACCTGTTTAATTAACAGGGCTGGGCCCCACCTGTCATTGACTCAGGGGAGTCAACCAGGGCCCACCCGTGGTCAAACCCGGGTCGGCTGCATCGGTGTTTAGCCGCTGGCGAGCCCGACGCGGCGGAGGAAGTGGTTTTGGCTGTTTCGGCCACCAAATGGGTCGCGGAGACCACCGGAGTGGAGCTGAGGACGAGCCGCAGCTCTTGGTGGAGTCCGTTGGGGTCGGGGTGGCCGGAGTTGGCGCCGGCGACGACTTTGGCGGCCACCGGGGTTCGGCCGAAGACGAACTTGACGCTAGAGGGGTCGGTGAGGCTCGGGGAGTGGCTAGCTAGGTGCTAAGTGACACGGTGAGTATGATGGACACCAGTTTGTGGCCGGAGGGTGACCGGGAGCACGTCGGCGACGAGCTCCACGGCGGTGGGTGCAGTTGAGCTCCGGGAGGTTGCTACACGGCTCGGGAGCAAGAACGGAGGGGAGGGGAAGATGGCTAAGCTCATAGTGAGTGCGACGAAGCCCTTGGTGTGGCCGGAGATGAACCGGAGCGACGACGGCGTTGAAGGGGATCTCCGGCGACGGCGGTTCGGGCGAGGTCGTTGCGGTGGACTCGGGCGTTGCGAGCGCTCGGGGCTCGGCTGCTCGATGAAGTGGACAGCGGCGGAGATCCTGGACACGATGAGAGGACGCATGGGTGGCGGGGAGCACGGCTACGACGAAGGCACGGCGATGGTGGCGTCGGCCATGGCGGGGGAGCGTGAGGGGGAGGAGCTGGAGAGGAGCGGGGGTGTCTGGGGGGTTCGGGGGAGCGAGGGAGGCCGGTCCACGACGTCACCGAACGAGGGGAGCGGCGAGGCAGCGAGTAGGTGCGTGGCGTGCGCTGCGGTCGCCGTCGGGCACCTGCCTGCCTGCCTGGCCGGCAAGCAGCTCGCTGGAGCGGCGCTGGGCTGGGCCGGCAGGTGGGCCGGGTGCTGGGCGCCAGGTAAGATTTTTCCATTTTTTCGGTTTCTGTTGTTTTAATACTTCTGCAACTTTGTTGAATTAAATAAAATACTTAGGCAACTCCTAAAATCACCAAACTACTCCTGGTCCATAGTTGGATTATTTCCAACATGAAACATTTTAGTTTGGAGATATTTGAGCATTTAAATATTTTATATAATTTTAAATGCCCAAATTCAAATATTTATGATTTAATTCAAAAACCCTAAGATGGCCTAGGAAAATGTGCATCACTTTTGGCAGAGGTTCTGAACCAAGACAAAAATGATGGGCATTTTAGAAGGGCATTTCAGGTTCATTGAAAAAGTTTTTAGTAAACCCTAGTTGGTTTCAGAGGCGGACTGGGGGTTCTGTCATCCCCATTTCAGGTTTCTGGTGAAAGAATAAACATGATGCAACACTCTAATGCATGACTAGCTAGGGTGTGACAACTCACCCCCACTCAAAAGAATCTCGTCCCGAGATTTGGGTTCCTCCGGGAAGAAGGCGGGATACTCAAGTCGAAGACGATCCTCCCTTTCCCAAGTTGCTTCATCCTCAGAATGGTGCGACCATTGTACTTTGAGAAACTTGATATTATGGCGTCGAGTGGTACGCTCGGCCTGAACGAGGATACGAATGGGGTACTCTCGATATGTAAGATTATCTTGGAGATCAAGCGTTTCGTAGTCCACTCCACGGATAGGATCTGAAAAGCAACGCCTGAGTTGAGAAACGTGGAAGACATCGTGGACTCTAGAGAGGTGCGGAGGTAGTTCCAATTGGTAGGCAACTTCTCCTCGTTTGGCGAGAATGCGAAAAGGTCCAATGTAATGAGGAGCCAATTTGCCTTTGATACCGAAACGATGGGTTCCCTTCAGAGGGGTAACCCGAAGGTAAGCCTTCTCGTCAATCTCGAAAGTCATAGCCTTATGTTTTCGGTCATATTGACTCTTCTGACGGGATTGGGCTGTTTTCAACTTTTCACGAACGATGCGAACTTGCTCTTCTGCTTCCTGAATCATATCCGGGCCAAAGAATTGTCTTTCCCTGGTCTCTGACCAGTTAAGGGGTGTTCGACACGGTCGTCCATAGAGAACCTCAAAAGGGGCTTTACCCAAGCTAGATTGATAGCTGTTGTTGTAAGCGAATTCGGCAAATGGAAGGCACTTCTCCCAATCCATTCCGAATGAGATAACAGAGGCTCGAAGCATGTCTTCTAGGATCTGGTTGACGCGTTCTACTTGACCACTCGATTGAGGGTGAAAAGCGGTGCTAAAGGAAAGGCGGGTTCCCATAGCGTTTTGGAAACTTTCCCAAAATCGAGAGGTGAAAAGACTTCCTCGATCCGAGTTAATTTCGAAAGGAACACCATGGAGAGACACTATTCGGGAGATGTATAAGTCTGCCAGCTGACTAGCGGTTATACTCTCACGAACAGGTAAGAAATGGGCCACTTTGGAAAGACGATCGACAACGACAAAGATAGCATTATTCCCTCTCTTGGTCCTGGGAAAACCGGTAATGAAATCCATACCAATTTTATCCCATTTCCATTCAGGAATAGCTAGGGGTTGAAGGGTGCCAGCAGGCCGTTGATGCTCTGCTTTTACACGACGACAGACGTCGCAATTAGCAATATACTGAGCAATTTCTCTCTTCATCCTAGTCCACCAGAACCTCTGGCGTAGGTCCTGATACATCTTAGTACTACCGGGATGAATGGTGAGAGGAGATTCATGAGCCTCCTTAAGGATCAACTGTCGTAGATGCTGGTTCTTGGGAACCACTAAACGGTTCCCAAAGTACACAACACCATGATCATTTGTGGAGAAACAACTAGCACCTCCGCTAGCAATGTTCTCCTTGATTTTAGATATTCCCTTATCTCGCTTCTGGGCAGCGATGATTTGATCCGTAAGAGTAGGTTTCGCCACCAAGGTGGAAAGAAATCCTTGAGGAACAATGTGAAGGTTAAGCTTCCGAAATTCCTCATGGAGAAGCAGTTGACTTTGTTGTAACATCAGGTTGTTACAATAAGATTTACGACTTAGCGCATCAGCCATGACGTTGGCTTTCCCTGGGGTGTAAGTTATTCCTAAGTCGAAATCTGTGATCAACTCAACCCAACGTCTTTGCCTGAGATCCAAATCCGGTTGGGTGAAAATGTACTTAAGACTTTGGTGATCAGTGAATATTTCGCAACGGTTACCGAGGAGGTAATGTCGCCAGGTCTTAAGTGCATAGACTACGGCTGCAAGCTCTAGATCATGAGTAGGATAATTCTCCTCATGTGGGTGCAATTGCCGTGAAGCGTAAGCAATTACGTGTCAATCTTGCATGAGGATGCAACCTAGTCCTTGTCGCGAGGCGTCGCAGTAGATAACAAAGTCCTTAGAGAAGTCTGGCGGTACCAGAATGGGAGCAGAAGTCAGGCGCCTTTTCAGTTCCTGAAAGCTGTGCTCACATTGTGTAGTCCATTCAAACTTTTTATCTTTCTTGAGGAGTTCGGTTAGAGGTTTAGCAACTTTGGAGAAATTTTCGACAAAGCGTCGGCAATAGCTCGCTAAGCCCAGAAAACTCCGAACTTGCTTGACCGATTCAGGTGGAGTCCAATTAAGGACGGCTTGAACTCGCTCAGGGTTAACAGCAATACCTTTACCAGATATTACATGACCCAGATAGGTCACTTCTGACAACCAAAATTCACATTTGGAAAACTTGGCATAAAGGCGGTGCTCTCGAAGTTTCTTCAACACTAGCCCTAGATGTTCGGCATGTTCTTCCTCGTTCTTGGAGTAGATGAGTATATCATCTAGGTAAACCACGACGAATTTATCCAAATACTCCATGAAGATTGAGTTCATTAACGGAGAAAAGGTGGCTGGAGCGTTGGTTAAACCGAAGGACATGACGGTGTACTCGTATTGGCCATAACGAGTAACAAAGGCCGTTTTAGGAATGTCCCCGTTTCTGATTTTGATTTGATGGTAGCCCAACCTCAAATCCATCTTGGAGAAGACTGAGGATCCAGTGAGCTGATCATATAGGTCGTTGATCCTGGGGAGCGGATATTTGTTCTTGATTGTGACCAAATTAACAGGTCGGTAATCTACAACCATCCGGTCCGTACCATCCTTCTTCTTGACGAAGAGGACGGGGCAAGCCCACGGAGATGAACTAGGTCGGATGAAACCCTTTTTCAAGGACTCATCGAGTTGTTTCTTAAGCTCGGCTAGTTCTAGTGGTGCCATCTTATAGGGTCTTCTAGCAATCGGAACGGTTCCTGGAATGAGGTCTATTACGAACTCAACATCCCTGTCAGGTGGAACACCTGGCAATTCCTCTGGGAAAACATCCGAAAAGTCACGGACTACCGGGACGTCCTCAAGGTCTGGCAAAGGGCTGGCGTTAAGAGAATATAACTGTCGCTTGGCTATTCGGGTCAAGACATTGACTATCTTCCCCGAAGGATGGGTAAGTTGAACAGTCCTAGAGAAGCAATCAATTTGGGCATGATGAACTGACATCCAGTCCATACCCAGAATGATATTAATATCTGAAGATTTAAGGGCTATCAAAGATGCGAGGAAAACAAGTCTGTCGACTTGGATTTCATTCCCATGGCTTACTCTAGAAGTTTGCCATTTGGATCCCGGAGTTTGAATTACCATAGAGGTTGGCATGTCACCGAATGCGATGTTATGCAAATGAGCATAATTTTCGAATATAAAAGAATGAGAGGCTCCTGTATCGAAAAGAACAGCTGCCGGGTGGCAATTAACAAGAAGCGTACCAAGAACGACGTTGGGATCCTCTTGAGCTTCCTCGGCAGAGATACAGTTGAAATGGCTACGTGTAGCGGTGGCCGGCTTGGCGTGGAACACTTTCCCTGTCGGCTTGCCACGGCCAACAGCTTTAGCAGATTGGTTGGGGTTGGTCTGGGGACACTCGCGCATATAGTGGCCAGATTCCCCACACTTAAAGCAAGTCACAGAACTGGTACGCGGAGGAGCGTTGTTGGTTGGACCACCATAGGGCTTGGCTGGTGCAGACTGTTGAACGGGGCGAGGCGCCTGGAAGGATGGCCTCGGTGTGAACCTGGGTGGCAGGGCAGTGTTGGGCACCCACACGCGGCGCTTCTGAGGACCAGCACCGGATGAGGAACCCAGGTCACGGACATGCTTGCGTGTTGCGTCATAATCAGTCTGACCAGTTTCAGCACTGATGGCCTTGTTAACAAGTTTCTGAAAAGATGTGCACTCATGCAGACGGAGGTCGCGGCAAAGCTCAGGACTAAGCCCCTTACGGAACCTTGCTTGCTTCTTGGCATCGGTAGAAACTTCCTCAGTTGCATATCGTGCGAGGTTACCGAACTCCCTGCTGTAAGCATCCACAGAGAGTCGGCCCTGAGTGAAACTGCAAAATTCCTCACGTTTACGGTCCATGAGACCCTCCGGAATGTGATGTTCACGGAAAGCCTCGCTGAATTCAGCCCAAGTAGTGACATGGCCCGCTGGGCGCATAGCTCCATAATTCTCCCACCATAGACTGGCGGGGCCTTCAAGATGATATGCAGCAAAGGTGACCTTGTCAGCCTCAGCTACTAGTGCAGAACGCAGTTTGTTAGAAATACTACGAAGCCAGTCATCAGCGTCGAGAGGCTCGACGGAGTGGTGGAACGTGGGTGGATGTAACTTAATGAAATCACTGAGCGACACCACGTTAGTCCTCTGATGGTGTGCTGTGTTCTGTTCAATACGCTCCAACAAACGGTTGGTCTCCCGTTTATTCCTCTCAGCTTCCATCATAACCTCGGCTAGGGAAGGAGGATGAGGCAGATTTGCATTCCTGACTTCCCTGCCTTCGGCCTGCTCTTGAGGAGCAGGGTTAGTGCGCGTGTTGACCATCCTAGGTAAACAAGACAATGATTTAGTCAGAATGATAAAATTCCGACATAGGATACAGAATGTAAGGAATAACTCGAAATGCAAGATGATCATCCGTATGACATGGTAGATACAGAAACTGCTTCTTTATTCCATCGTCATACACACCATACAGGGTTTAGTACAAGACCAAACAAGGTACTGTTACGGTGAAAGGAAGATTACATCACATCGGAGGCATCCCAAGCTCCTATACATTATTTTTCTACACCTCCGGAATGCGGTACAAACTAGGTCATATCCCACGAGTCACGCAGGACGATAGACAACACAGCTAGTACAAACTAGTGATACTACCACTAACTCAGACCGATCCGTAGTAGTCCTCGTAGAAATTACCTCCATAGCCTGGAAGCTCAACATGATCATCCGGGAACAGACGATCTCGCGGAGCTTGTGGACCATAGGGGCTAGGATGGGGTCTTGGACCAACAGACGGTGGCCTGCGGGGACCGCGAGGTGGGGTGATGCCTCCTACATCACGCCAACCCATCACGTCTGGCAGAGAAGATCTCACAGGATAGAGATCGCGCATATCCGAATATCCAGCTTGCACCGCCGGTGCAAACCGAGTCAATGTGGCCCAGTGGTCAGCACGGGTATTGAAGAGCTCTAACCTCAAGGCCCGATTTTCACGGTCCTTATCCTCGAGCATCTCAGCAGTGGTGTGAGTCTGTGAATCCTCCTGGGTGGGGTCAGCATAGATAGCCTGGAGATACCCTTGTGCTCCCGGAAGTGATCCTGGCATATACCGGAAATCAGAGTCCCGAAATAGGCCGGACCTGACTCGCATGATGGTCATCATAGAGTAGGCGGCGTCCTGCACAGCCATCTCAATAGTAACCCCGAGTCCATAGGAGCAGTGAAGGGGCTCGGTGGACCCAGGATAAGATGGAAATATCCTGACAGTGCAGAGATACTGGCTTTGATTAAAGTCTCGGAATTGCTCTTCGACCGTGTACTCAGGATACCAACGGTATCCAGCCTTAGTCATTACCCTGACCAACATGGCGGTGTGACCGGGTACATCTAGGCATCAAGTCAGGCGAACCACTTGATTGAGGTCGCGAGTGGCCATCTGAAAACACAATCATAATGCGAAGGCATTAGAATTTCTAACGAAATTTCGGCAGCATAACAGCTGTAAATGCTCAAGAAGGATTTTGAGACATTTGACAAAGGATTTCATACACACTCAACATCATCATATCAAGTTCTGAGTCCATCCTAGCAACATAATGTGGTAGTAGAATTGAACTAGGCTTGTATCCATCAAACCTATAAGGTACTACTGATTAGTAACACGTGATCCTGATAGAGAGAATAGATCCTAATTCCTTAACCCCCGGTGGAAGAATAGACTGACTCAGATCAGAATGTCATAAGATAAAGGAGTAAAAAGAGCCTTACGTGCCAACCCACAAACAATTCCCCTACATATAACTAAAGAATTTCTAGACTCAACATCGACCAGTTTGGCTTGGAGAACCTACAGGCAGTCCGGCTCTGATGCCAACGCTGTCAGGACCCCGACTCGATGTCACATCGATCTAGCTCGTAACACCTCATATCACTTTGCGGCCTCACGCATGGTATACCCACGGTTGTCGCCTTACCTTTGCCCGGGACCGTTTGCGCCTTTTGGCTCACGTATATGATAGTGTCGCTAGCATCCATATGATAAGGAGCCCGGGCTGACATGACTAGTCGTAAACCCAAAGTGGCACAGACTTACAGGGACAGGCATCCATGACCCAGCTTCGAACGTGTCGGTCATCAGCAAGTGGGTCCGGGCTGTAGCACTGGGCTAGCAGGACTCCAGTAAACCGGGCTGTAGCGGGCTAACAGGACTCCGGTACTCAATGCGTGACATTTCCCCGAAGGGACAGACACCGGAACGAAGAAGGACACATGCCGGCCAGCCTAAGTGTTCCAGAGCAGTAGCAAGCTACCATGGCTCAGCGGTAACACTAGGAGACATTTCCCGGTAAGAGAGGCTACTAAAGATAAACAACTAGATAGTCAGATCCCACACATACCAAGCATTTCAATCATACACACAATATGCCCGATATGTGCAAACACAACAAGGCATCACAACATGACTCTATGACACAAGCACTTTATTTAAGGCTCAGAGAGCCATACATAATATACACAAAGGTACGGGTCACACGACCTAGCATTCAAGTCATACAGTCATACAAACCAGCAGTGGAAGTAACTTGTCTGAGTACAGACAACTAGAAAGATAAAAGAGGCTTGCAAAGCCTAGCTATACTACGTGGTCCTTCACAAGCTCAGGATCACCACCTGGGCCTTTAGCCTACTCATTGATGTCAACATCTACGTAGAACCCATCAGAAGGGGTTGCAGCGTCTTCTGTAAAAATGTAAATTATAGCAACATGAGTACAAAGGTACTCAGCAAGACTTACACCAGATCCTACATACATGCATATTATCAAGAAGGGTTGGTGGAGTTATTGCAGCAAGCCAGCTTTGACTCTTGGCTAGGCTAACCTACGAGACTCCAATTTGAAACGGTTTTGCGTACACGAGTCCACTACTCACCACTTCAATACACTACCGAGGATCCACCTCCGTCTTCCTACGGAAGAGCCATCCTCGGCACTCACACTTATCTTGAGGCTTTTAGCAGTTTCCATTTACTTGTCTATGAACTGTATAGGCAACCAAGTAGTCCTTTACCACGGACGCGGCTATTCGAATAGATCATGATAACCCTGCAGGGGTGTACTTCTTCATACATGTTTCCACCACTTAGCGTCTGCACACGACATGTGCTCGGCAGACTTCAAGCGAAAGCCGACATGGGTGTAGACCACGACCTACCTAAACACCTAAGTCTCTAGTCCAGGTTTATCGCCTATCCAGGTTCCATCCGCAGGGAGTCCGGCCGAGGTTTCCCATACGGCCCCGAACAATGTGAACAGGGTTCCCGAGATACCTAACGGGTATTCGGTACACCGTGCCACGTACCTACCGCATCACAGCCCACCCCTACGGTCAGCGCTGTCCACGGCCTCCAGTAGGCTACAAACACCAGAAACTACGTGCAACTCCTGGACAGAGAGCTAGGGTGAATAAGAAGTCAAGCGGGGTCATATTTCAGGGCCCAATGCATGGTAGTAGCTGTATCTTAAATCACACATACAAATCTCAGTGCTTAAGGTCGGCTTCAATGAAACAACCCACCATGTACTCCTACATGGCCTCTCATCGATACCTTTACCAAAACGTGTTCACCACACCACTCTCATTACCGACATAATCATTTCACTCTAGCCATCACCCAGATGAACCAGACCTGACACGACTCTAAGCATAGCAGGCATAGCAAGGTAGGAACAACACATACATATGGCTCAATCAACTCCTACACATGCTAGTGGGTTTCATCTAGTTACTGTGGCAAAGACAGGTCATGCAGAGGAAATGGGTTCAACTACCGTAGCACACGGCAGTTTGAAACGCGTTGTCTTAATGCAGTAAAAGAGAGCAGGAGCGAGAACATGGGATTGTATCGATATGATCAAATGGTTGGTTGCTTGCCTGATGGTTCGATGCACTGATATGGTTCTTCGTTAGGGTAATCACGGTACTCCTCGGGGGCAGATCCTGCCGCAAAGAACACCGATACACAACCATCACCAAACAATGTGCAACAATATGATGCATGCATGAAACATAGCAATATGAGTGTGTTGGGCTAATGCAACTAAGACCAGAAGGGTTTGAAGCAATTTGAATCAAAGATTCAAATTTCAAACTCAAACATGGCCCTTTAAAGTGTTTTTCCTTGTTCTGCATTAAACATCAAGTTAACTTGTTTAATCATGCATGAAAATAGTACAGATGGATAGATTGGATTCTTCTGATCATTTTTCATATATAATTTGTCTGATTTGGAGTTACAGAATAAAAGTTATGAATTTTTAAAGTTTAAACTATATTCTGGAATTTCCTATATTAGATTAATTCCAGAAAATCAATTATGGCGTCAGCCTGACGTCAGTGTGACGTCAGCAGGTCAACGGAACACGTCCAGGTCAAACCTGACAGTGGGTCCCGCGTGTCAGTGTGATTAGTTTAATTAAAGTTTAAATAAAACTAAACCTGTTTAATTAACAGGGCTGGGCCCCACCTGTCATTGACTCAGGGGAGTCAACCAGGGCCCACCCGTGGTCAAACCCGGGTCGGCTGCACCGACGTTTAGCCGCCGGCGAGCCCGACGCGGCGGCGGAAGTGGTTTTGGCTGTTTCGGCCACCAAATGGGTCGCGGAGACCACCGGAGTGGAGCTGAGGACGAGCCGCAGCTCTTGGTGGAGTCCGTTGGGGTCGGGGTGGCCGGAGTTGGCGCCGGCGACGACTTTGGCGGCCACCGGGGTTCGGCCGAAGACGAACTTGACGCTAGAGGGGTCGGTGAGGCTCGGGGAGTGGCTAGCTAGGTGCTAAGTGACACGGTGAGTATGATGGTACCAGTTTGTGGCCGGAGGGTGACCGGGAGCACGTCGGCGACGAGCTCCACGGTGGTGGGTGCGGTTGAGCTCCGGGAGGTTGCTACACGGCTCGGGAGCAAGAACGGAGGGGAGGGGAAGATGGCTAAGCTCACAGTGAGTGCGACGAAGCCCTTGGTGTGGCCGGAGATGAACTGGAGCGACGACGGTGTTGAAGGGGATCTCCGGCGACGGCAGTTCGGGCGAGGTCGTTGCGGTGGACTCGGGCGTTGCGAGCACTCGGGGCTCGGCTGCCCGATGAAGTGGACAGCGGCGGAGCTCCTGGACATGATGAGAGGACGCACGGGTGGCGGGG